>NC_069503.1:343280319-343580319 GCF_027579735.1 Bombina bombina
GGAGTATGTTGCCGATGCTCTGTCGCTGGGGATCATCCGCAAATCCTGCTCTCCTGCAGGGGCTGGCTTCTTCTTTGTGAGTTTTGCGAGTTAAGACCATGTATCGATTATAGGGGTCTTAATCGTCTTACCATTAAGAATGCTTACCCTATTCCACTTATTACGGAACTCTTTGACCGCCTCAAGGGAGCTACGTTCTTTACTAAACTTGATTTGAGAGGAGCGTACAATCTCGTTAGGATTAAGGAGGGCCACGAATGGAAAACAGCATTTAACACCAGGAGCGGGCATTATGAGTATCTTGTAATGCCCTTTGGCCTATGTTTTCAGGAATTTATTAATGATGTCCTATGAGATATGTTGCAACAGTGTGTTGTGGTGTACTTAGACGACATCCTCATACACTCACCCACACTTGAGGCTCATCGTTCTGATGTTACACAGGTTCTTCAGAGACTATGTGAGATGGACGCTAATTTTGTCTCATTTTAATTATGTGGTCTCCTACCTGCCTGGTAGTCAGAATATTAGGGCTGATGCCCTCTCTCGACAATTTTCGCCTCTGTCCAAGGAGGAGTCTGTACCTACTCCTGTTATACCTCCTGATCATATTTTGGCTAACATACGTACTAATTTGACTTCTCCCTTGGGGGAGGAGATCCTGGCTGCACAAACCAATGCACCTCCTGAGAAACCTAGTGGTAAGTGTTTTGTTCCTGAGAATCTTCGAACTAAACTTTTCACACTTACCACTATCCTAAAGCCGCAGGTCACCCAGGCAAGAACCAAATGATTTGGTCTGTCACTCGGCAATTCTGGTGGCCAGGTCTTCGTTCTGATGTTGCTGCGTATGTTGCCTCCTGCTCAGTTTGTGCACAGAATAATACTCCTCGACGTCTTCCTGTGGGTCTTCTTCAACCTATTGTTAATGTTGAGCTTCCTTGGACACATCTTTCCATGGACTTCATTGTCAAGCTCCCTGCTTCCAATGGCAATACTGTTATCCTTATGGTGGTTGACCGTTTTTCTAAAATGTCACATTGCATTCCCTTGATTAAGCTACCTACCGCTCAGGAGCTTGCTTCAATTTTTGCCCGGGAGGTCTTCCGTTTACATGGGTTTCCCAAGGAGATAGTGTCGGACTGGGGTAGCCAGTTTGTCTCCAGATTTTGGCGTTCCTTTTGTGCTCAAATGGGGATCGAGCTTTCCTTCTCCTCGGCATATCACCCTCAATCCAATGGGGCTGTGGAACAGTCTAATCAAGCTCTGGAACAGTTCCTCCGTTGCTATGTCTCAGATCACCACAATAATTGGTCTGAACTGTTACCTTGGGCAGAGTTTGCTCGTAATAGTGCTATTAATGCTTCCTCCAAGTTATCCCTGTTCATGGCGAATTATGGGTTTCAACCATCCTTGTTGCCCGATTCATTCATGTCTCAGGGCATTCCGTCTTTGGAGGAGCATCTCCGGAAACTCTGTTCCACATGGGTGCAGATTAAGGATTGTCTTCATCGTTCTATGCTGCGCCAAAAGTTCCAGGCTGATCGTGGCGTCTGCCCGCACCTTCCTACCAGGTTGGTGAGAGAGTTTGGCTGTCCTCCTGCAACTTGAACCTTCGTGTGCCTTCCAATAAATTGGCTCCCCGTTATGTTGGACCTTTTTGAATACTCCGACGGGTTAATCCTGTGGCCTACGCTCTTGTCCTTCCTCCTGCTATGCGCATCTCCAGCAATGGAGGGGCTACGGTCTGGAAGAGCGTTCTTGGGTTCCCTCCTCTGATGTTCATGCTCCCGCTCTCCTCCGTGCCTTCCATGCCTGTTTCCCCAATAAGCCTTTTGTCCTCCCGTGGGGGAGGGGTCGTTGAGGGGAGGGTACTGTCAGGGTTTTTTCCCTGTTGTGTTTGCCATGTGCTGATGTGCTGCTGGCAGCCATTTTACTCACCTCTCTTCCTGACTATGGTGCATTGTGGGGGATGCTGCTCACTTCCTGCACTTCCTTTTATGGCCAGACTGGTGTGCATCATCCATGTAAGACAGGATGCAATCTCAGAATTGTGATGTCATCACTTATTATTTAAAGGGCCTCTGTTGAGTATGCTTTGCCTTTGCGTTGTCTCAGACCTGTTTGTGAGAGTTCCTGTGTATTACCTGGCTGCCTGACGTCCTTCCTGGTTCCTGATCCCTGGCTTGTTCCTGACTCTGCTGTTTTCCTTGTTCCTGATTCCGGCTTGTCTGACTATTCGCTTAGGCTCCTGACTCGGATTGTCTGACTACCAGCTCTGGTTTTGACTCCTGGCTTGTTATTTGACTTGTGGACTTTTTATTATTTTTTGCTATTAATAGGTGTAATTATTTTTGCACTTCTCGTCTCAGTCTGATTCCTGGCACCCTGACAGATATGCCGAGGAGAAGGAAAGCTGGATCCCCATTTGAGCACAAAAGGAACGCCAAAATCTGGAGACAAACTGGCTAGCCCGGTCCGACACTATCTCCTTGGGTAACCCATGTAAACGGAAGACCTCCCAGGCAAAAATTAAAGCAAGCTCCTGAGCGGTAGGCAGCTTCTTCAAGGGAATGCAATGTGACATTTTAGAAAAACGGTCAACCACCATAAGGATAACAGTATTGCCATTGGAAACAGGGAGGTCGACAATGAAGTCCATGGAAATATGTGTCCAAGGATGCTCAACATTAGCAATAGGTTGAAGAAGACCCACAGGAAGATGTCAAGCAGTCTTATTCTGTGCACAAACTGAGCAGGAGGCAATATACGCAGCAACATTAGAACGAACACCCGATTGTCGAGTCACAGACCAAATCATTTGGTTCTGGCCTGGGTGACCTGCGGCTTTTGGATAGTAGTAAGTGTGCAAAAGTTTAGTTCGAAGAGTCTCAGGAACAAAACACGTACCACTAGGTTTCTCAGGAGGTGCATTGGTTTGTGCAGCCAGGATCTCCTCCCCCAAGGGAGAAGTCAAATTACGTATGGTAGCCAAAATATGGTCAGGAGGTATAACAGGAGTAGGTACAGACTCCTCCTTGGACAGAGGCGAAAATTGTCGAGAGAGGGCATCAGCTCTAACATTCTTACTACCAGGCAGGTAGGAGACCACATAATTAAACCGAGACAAAAATAGCGCCCATCTGGCCTGTCGGGCGACAAACATTTTGCTTTAGATAGATATGTTAAATTCTTGTGGTCAGTAAGAATGAGCACTGGTACGCTAGTACCCTCAAGAAGATACCTCCATTTCTTGAGTGCCAAAATTATGGCCAGTAATTCCCTGTCACCAATTTCATAATTGCACTCTGCTGGAGACAATTTCTTAGAGAAGGAACCGCACGGATGCAAGGAACCGTCAGGTGTTGGACGTTGATACAAGAGGGCACCTACTCCAGTCTCAGATGCATCAACCTCAAGAATGAAAGGCAGGGCAGGGTTAGGATGAGCTAGAACTGGAGCAGCAGCAAAGGCAGTCTTAAGACTATCAAAGGCCTTAATGGCAGTAGGTGACCAATGGAGTGGATCATTCTCTTTACGGGTCATGTTTGTGATAGGTTTGACCAAGGAAGAAAAGTTTTTAATAAACTTTCTATAGTAATTGGCGAACCCCAAAAAACAATGAATAGACTGAAGACTAACTGGGTGAGGCCACTGCAGAACTGCAGACAGCTTTTCAGGATCCATGGAGAACCCTGCAACGGAAATAACATAACCTAGGAAGGTTACTTGAGTCTGATGGAACTCACATTTCTCGAGTTTACAAAACAGGCAGTTCTCACGTAGTCTCTGAAGAACCCGTGTAACATCAGAACAATGAGCCTCAAGTGTGGGCCAGTGTATGAGGATGTCGTCTAAATACACCACAACACACTGTTGCAACATATCTCGTAGGACATCATTGATAAATTCCTGGAAAACAGCAGGAGCATTACATCGGCCAAAGGGCATTACAAGATACTCATAATGCCCGCTCCTGGTGTTAAATGCTGTTTTCCATTCGTGACCCTCCTTGATCCTAACAAGATTGTACGTTCCCCTCAAATCAAGTTTAGAAAAGACCATAGCTCCCTTGAGGCGGTTAAAAAGTTCCGTAATGAGAGGAATAGGGTAAGCATTCTTAATGGTATGACGATTAAGATCCCTATAATCGATGCATGGTCTTAACTTGCCACACTTTTTCTTCACAAAGAAGAAGCCAACCCCTGAAGGAGAGCAGGATTTGCGGATGATCCCCCGTGACAGAGCATCGGCAACATACTCCTTCATAGCACAATTCTCTGCAATAGACAGAGGGTAAACCCGGCCCTGAGGAGGAATGGCTCCGGGTTGCAGGTCTATGGCACAATCGTAAGACCAGTGAGGAGGCAACGTACCGGCACGCACCTTGTCAAAAACGTCTAGGAACTCTCTGTACTCCTCTGGCAATTGAGATACCAAAGAAGTGCACAAGACTTTAACTATTTTCTGAAGACAAGTGGAAATACATTGCGGAGACCACAACAAAATTTCTAATCTGCGCCAGTCGAGACTGGGATTGTGCTTTTGGAGCCAGGAAGAACCCAGAACAATGGGAAAATGCGGAGAAATTATCACCTGGAACTGGAGGGTTTCAAAATAGAGAGCCCCAACAGCCATGGATAACAGAGCGGTTTTGTGAGTAACGAGTGCGGGCTGAAGGGGCCTGCCATCAATGGTCTCAATAGCAAGTGGAACTGACCGAGGCAAAACAGGAATGGAGTGCTTTTTTACAAAAGCACTGTCAATGAAATAGCCGGCAGCACTGGAGTCAACAAGAGCCTGAGTGACTATGGAGGAGTCCACCCAAGAAAGGACAAATATGACCAAAGGTTTCTTTAGCGGTTCCGAGGAAGAGGATAAATCACCCAAGGTCTGCCCCCGACAGGACCTTAGGTGTGAGCGTTTCCCGGTCGTGTAGAACAAGACTTCAAAAGGTGGCCCTGTAACCCACAATAGAGGCAGAGCCCCTCCCTCCTCCTAAAGGCCCTCTCCACCGTGGAGAGACGTGTGAATCCCAACTGCATTGGCTCAGCAGTACCTGGTGACTTGGGACTAGGAGGCATGGGAGGAGAGGGAGGCATGAGTGGGAATGAACACGTACGAGACAATGGAACAGGAGGCTTCCGCAAGCGCTCCTTGAAAGAGGGCCTCCCTCTGAGTCTGATGTCAATTAGGATAAAAAAAGACACCAATGCCTCGAGATCCTCTGGTAAATCTCTGGCAGCAACTTTGTCTTTAATCGCATCAGAGAGCCCATGAAAGAAGGCAGCAACAAGGGCTTCATTGTTCCAACCTACCTTTGCGGCAAGCGTACAGAACTCAATGGCATACTGAGCAACAGATCTTGTACCCTGCTGAATGGACATGAGTCATTTAGCAGCAGAGGATGAGCGAGCCGGAACATCAAATACCCTTTGAAAGGAGGCCACAATTCAGAGACTGCAACCTGTCTCATACGAATGATGTACACCAGTCTGGCCTTAAAAGGGCGTGCAGGAAATGAGCAGCATCACACACTATGCACCAGAGTCAGCAAGAGAGGTGAGTAAAATGGCTGCCAACAGCACATGGCAAACAAATCAGGGAAAAAAACGTTACATTTATCAACAGTCCGATGCTAATCACGCCGGACTTGACACGTGTGTTTTTGACAGACTTGTTGATAAATAAGGCTGTGGAATGTAGATTTGCGCCAGCAATGAATGGGGAGCATATAGCCCATAGCGAATGTGTCGAGATTGATGCCTTGATAAATCAGCCCCATGGTGCCTTTTGCTGGTGTTTTCAAAGTACCAATGGCTTTTATAAGTAGAGTTTTCTAACAATTTAGGAGACAGGTACAATCCCTGCATTGTGTTACAAACTTTATTGAGAACAAGGCCATTTTGCACATATATTTTTTGTATATATCCTAAAGACTACGTGCACTGAGAAAGCATACCTTATTAAAAGCGCTGTTATAAATATAACTATCTATTCTACATTTTTATTCATAAAAAGTGTGTCTCTAAATTAATGTGTTGAGTAATTTTGAAAGTGACTGCAAAGGGGAGAAAGTTGGAATGTGAGAAAGAATGATTGTGCAATAGGGCATTTAACAGATAATGACTGTCAATTAAATGAAGGAGAGAGATTAAATAAGGGTGAAAGATTAAGGGGACAGAACTGAACAAAACCAAAAACCTTAAACGACGTCTAATAATTGCCACTCCCACACTATGGACCACTCCACCAGAAGACTCCCTAACCCAAACTAACCTGTAATGACTGAACTTTCCCACTGGGCCCCCTTACACTACTTATCCCCTTCCAGAGTGCCCCACCCAAAAAACATCTTCCGCTTAACGTACAAAGTCTTCTGTCCTGTGTCTTAATCTAACTTTGATTCAGCATTGTGTGTTGTTCGTATCTTAGTATTTCTGCATTCTGACTCCTCCTCCATTCTCCTGCTTTTTTAGATATATATAGATATGGCGCGATAATGATACGATGGGTCGCGATAAGTAGTATCGCTGGACCTCGCCAACATTAGTATGCAACTTGATATTACAAGTCCATGGTGTGGAGAAAAATAATTATTATAATATATAATAGCATTAGTTAGAATTTATTTATTTAGTTAAATTCCTTTGTATAGCATTTATATTTAAAACAGGGACATTCACATTTAGAACAGATGCTCATGTCAATCAAAGCAATATTTAGCCTTAGCTAGAAAAAGTTATTCTAAACTTCTATGAAGTAATGCCATTGACCTGTACATGAGTAAAGTTAAAATAGAATTATCTATAGGTCAGGCAAATTTGTGAAAATTTTATAAGGATGTTAATGTATAGAATTAGCCTTTTCATCTATGGTATGGAATAAGCTGATTGGTTTAAGATGTATATTTTGTGGGTAAAGTAAGATACTGGGTAATCCTAAGATTACCCTGTTAACCCCTTAACGACCAAGGACGTACGCCACACGTCCTCAAAAAAAATACAGTTAATGACCGAGGACGTGTGGCGTCTGGAAAGTAGCTGGAAGCGATCCTGCTCGCTTCCAGCTGCTTTCCGGTTATTGCAGTGATGCTTCGATATGGAGGCATCCTGCAATAACCCCCCTTGGCCATCCGATGCAGAGAGAGCCACTCTGTGGCCCTCTCTGCACCGGACATCGATGGCCGGTATCGTTGGTGGGTGGGAGCTTACGTGGGAGGCGGGTGGGCGGCCATCGATGCTCTGTATGGAGTGAAGGGGGGCGGGATCGGGGGCAGGACCCACGGGGGCACGCACGGGAGCGCGCGCGTGCACGGGGGTTGGTGGGCGGGCGCGTGCACGGGGCGGCAGCGGGTGGGAACCGCTACACTACAGAAAAACATAAAGTTAAAAGTAAAAAAAAATAAGAAAGTTTAAACATTAAAAATCTAATCTAAGGGATCTGGAAGGGGTTGGGGGTTGGTCTTGGTGGGGGGGAAAGCTACACTACAGAAAAGGGCTTTTTTTTAATAAAAAGGCACATTTTTTGCAAAACTGGGTACTGGCAGACAGCTGCCAGTACCCAAGATGGCGCCCATTAAGGCAGAGGGGAAGGGTTAGAGAGCTGTTAGGTGGCGGATCAGTGAGGTTGGGGTCTAAGGGGGGATCATACACATCAGCATATGTAAATATGCTTTTTTTTTTTTTTAAAAAAAGGGCCAAATACCTTTTATTTTAGTACTGGCAGAGTTTCTGCCAGTACTTAAGATGACGGGGACAATTGTGGGGTGGGGGAGGGAAGAGAGCTGTTTGGGAGGGATCAGGGGGTCTGATGTTTCAGGTGGGAGGCTGAGCTCTACACTAAAGATAAAATTAACCCTACAAGCTACATAATTAACCCCTTCACTGCTAGCCATAATACACGTGTGATGCGCAGCGGCATTTAGAGGCCTTCTAATTACCAAAAAGCAATGCCAAAGCCATATATGTCTGCTATTTCTGAACAAAGGGGATCCCAGAGAAGCATTTACAACCATTTGTGCCATAATTGCACAAGCTGTTTGTAAATAATTTCAGTGAGAAACCTAAAATTGAGAAAAATTTAACTTTTTTTTTAATTTGATCGCATTTGGCGGTGAAATGGTGGCATAAAATATACCAAAATTGGCCTAGATCAATACTTGGGGTTGTCTACTACACTACACTAAAGCTAAAACTATCCCAAAAAGCTCCCTACATGCTCCCTAATTAACCCCTTCACTGCTGGGCATAATACACATGTGGTGCGCAGTGGCATTTAGCGGCCTTCTAATTACCAAAAAGCAACGCCAAAGTCATATATGTCTGCTATTTCTGAACAAAGGGGATCCCAGATAAGAATTTACAACAATTTATGCCATAATTGCACAAGCTGTTTGTAAATAATTTAAGTTAGAAACCAAAAGTTTGTGAAAAAATTTGTGAAAAGTGAACGATTTTTTGTATTTGATTGCATTTGGCGGTGAAATGGTGGCATGAAATATACCAAAATGGGCCTAGATCAATACTTTGGGTTGTCTACTAAAAAAAAATATATACATGTCAATGGATATTCAGAGATTCCTGAAAGATATCAGTGTTCTAATGTAACTAGCGCTAATTTTGAAAAGAAATGGTTTGGAAATAGCAAAGTGCTACTTGGCCCTATAGTTTACAAAAAAAGCAAAGAACATGTAAACATTGGGTATTTCTAAATTCAGGACAAAATTTAGAAACTATTTAGCATGGGTGTTTTTTTGTGGTTGTAGATGTGTAACAGATTTTGGGGTCAAAGTTAGAAAAAGTGTGTTTTTTTCCATTTTTTCCTCATATTTTATAAAAAATTTTTTATAGTAAATTATAAGATATGATGAAAATAATAGTATCTTTAGAAAGTCCATTTAATGGCGAGAAAAACGGTATATAATATGTGTGGGTACAGTAAATGAGTAAGAGGAAAATTACAGCTAAACACAAACACCTAAAAAATGTAAAAATAGCCTTGGTCCCAAACGGACAGAAAATGGAAAAGTGCTGTGGTCATTAAGGGGTTAAAACAGACATTACCCAAGCGGCTGGATTTATGATGTATGATCATAAATCCCATCAGAGTGCGGAGTCACTGCATCAAACATATATAGCATGCACTGTAATTCCCCCATCTTTACTATCTTTTTTGCCTCCGCCTTGAACCTCATTCCTCAAGGTTCACTTGGGGTGGATGCCAGAGGATCGGCGGGGCGCTTTCTTTGAAACCCCCAGACAGAAGCAAAAGAAATAGTGTAGATGAGGGAAGTACAGTACATCAGGCTTTACCCACAGCCGCTTGGGTAATGTCCCTTTTATCCTTTTCTTACTTTTCCCGTAACATATACAAATATAGTGAACTGAACCTAAATAATGTTATTGAATGCCTCTTGATCTCAGGTATTGTATTGATTGTTACATGTTGTGATAATTTTGTGTCAACTAATATTAGATAACCCAGATTGAATTTTGTCTGCAGCTAGTAATAATCTAGTCAATGCATAAATACTTAGAATTAAGAAGGAATTCTTACTAAAGTGTATTGTTTCTCTCTCTCTCTCTCTCTCTCTCTCTCTCTGCAAGATCATACACCTGTTGCTAATCACACATTAGTGACAAGCCCTAGACAAAAGCAGTAAATATTATTACAATTCTGCTTATATTATGACACATGGTAAATCTTATTTACTACAGATGGGTTAGGGTGGCCCACATCGCTTTAGTGCAGCATATACTTTCAATAGATATAACGACTGCGCTAAGTAGCATTGGTATTGGAATTGGTTTAAAGTTATATTTTGTGATTGAGTAAAAGCTGAGCTGTGCTAGTATATTTAACACTGCTTGAAACATATAATTTTAATATTAATAAAAAAGTTTTTAAACTGGTTAATAGGGATATGGTATATGGCAAGCTATTTGACTGGGAAGGGCTCTAAATGTGGGTATTTTTATATGTACTAGGCAGTGGCGGCTGGTCAATTTTTAAGATGGTGGTGCACAAGACCCTGCCCCTTTGAGAAAGCCCCACCCATGTGAACCAAAGTAGCCTCTGGTGTAAAATGAACAAGATGACTGTTTTCAAACATATGGGTGCATTATATAATTTTTATATAAAGTGCTACACCTACCAATATATACTTTTTTATGGGCATGTTTTTTGTTTTTGTTTTAAAGTTCATTGAATTAAATAATTTTTTTAATTTTTTTATTTCACTGTGCTGAATAAAGCAGCTTTTTATTTGGGATTCGTCATTAGCCACTGCGCAATAGAATCCCAGTACCCAGTATTAGCTTCACCATACATTTAAACAGCTTGTACTCAAATAGGTTAAAACATTTTGTACATAAAAAAGGTCAACAATAGCACTTTGATATTCATTATAGAATCACTTAATAATTAAGTAAATATTTAAATCAATAACAAGTAAGTGCTTCACACATATATCAGCACTTAAGCAACTCATTATAAAAGCTCTGCACATGCAATACATGTTTATATATGCACAGTATATATCAGCACAGAAGCACCTCATTACACAAGGTCTGCACATACAATAAATGTTTATATATGCTCAGTATCGGCTAGATTTAGAGTTTGGCGTTAGGGGTCCTAACGCTGCTTTTTACTGCCCGCTGGTATTTAGAGTCAAGCAGGAAAGGGTCTACTGCTCACTTTCTTTCCGTGACTCCAGGCTACCGCAGATCGCCTTACGTCAATTGCGTATCCTATCTTTTCAATGGGATTTGCCTAACGCTGGTATTTGGAGTCTTGGAAAAAGTGAGCGGTAGAGCCTCTACCGACAAGACTCCTACCGTCAAAAAACGCCGGAACATAAAGCTCTTAACCCATAAACTACCTATGTACCCCTAAACCGAGGCCCCCCCACATCGCAAACCCTCTAATAAATTATTTTAACCCCTAATCTGCCGACTGGACACCGCCGCCACCTACATTATAACTATGAACCTCTAATCTGCTGCCCCTAACATCGCTGACATCTACATTATATTTATTAACCCCTAATCTGCCCCCCCCAATGTCGCCGCTACCTAACTACACTTATTAACCCCTAATCTGCCGACCGGACATCGCCGTCACTATAATAAATGTATTAACCCCTAAACCGCCGCACTCCCGCCTCGCAAACACTATAATGTTATTAACCCCTAATCTGCCGCCCCCAATGTCGCCGCTACTATAATAAAGTTATTAACCCCTAAACCTAAGTCTAACCCTAACCCTAACACCCCCCTAAGTTAAATAGAATGCAAGCTCAATCCAATTGGCTGATTTTTCCTACCTTAATTCCGATTGGCTGATAGAATCCTATCAGCCAATCGGAATTGAAGGGACGCCATCTTGGATGACGTCACTTAAAGGTACCGTCATTGTTTAAGAAGACTCCGGATGAAGAGGATGGCTCCGCATCGGCTCCTTGGAAGATGGCTCCGCTCCTGATGGATGAAGATTGAAGACGCCGCCTGGATGAAGACTTCTACCGGATGAAGGACCTCTTCTGCGCCCCTTGGATGAAGATTTCGGCCCGGTTGGGTGAAGACGACTCAACGTAGGGAGATCTTCAGGGGGTTAGTGTTAGGTTTTTTTAAGGGGGGTTTGGGTGGGTTAGAGTAGGGGTATGTGGGTGGTGGGTTTTAATGTTGGGGGGTTTGTATTTTTTTTACAGGTAAAAGAGCTGATTACTTTGGGGCAATGCCCCGCAAAAAGCCCTTTTAAGGGCTGGTAAAAGAGCTGATTACTTTTGTAATTTAGAATAGGGTAGGGCATTTTATTATTTTGGGGGGCTTTTTTATTTTATTAGGGGGCTTATATTAGGTGTAATTAGTTTAAACTTCTTGTAATTTTTTTTTATTTTCTGTAATTTAGTGTTTGGTTTTTTTCGTATTATTGATTAGTTTATTTAATTGTATTTTAGTTTAGATAATTGTAGGTAATTTATTTAATTAATTTATTGATAGTGTAGTGTTAGGTTTAATTGTAACTTAGGTTAGGATTTATTTCACAGGTAATTTTGTAATTATTTTAACTAGGTAGCTCTTAAATAGTTATTAACTATTTAATAGCCATTGTACCTAGTTAAAATAAATACAAAGTTGCCTGTAAAATAAATATAAATCCTAAAATAGATACAATGTAATTATTAGTTATATTGTAGCTATATTAGGATTTATTTTATAGGTAAGTATTTAGTTTTAAATAGGAATAATTTATTTAATGATAGTAAATTTATTTCGTTTAATTAAAATTATATTTAAGTTAGGGGGGTGTTAGGGTTAGTAACTTTATTATAGTAGTGGCGACATTGCGGGCGGGAGATTAGGGGTTAATAATTGTAGGTAGGTGGCGGCGATGTTAGGGAGGGCAGATTAGGGGTTAATACAATTTATTATAGTGTTTGCGAGGCGGGAGTGCGGCGATTTAGGGGTTAATACATTTATTATAGTGGTGGCGAGGTCCGGTTGGCAGATTAGGGGTTAATAATTTTAGGTAGGTAGGTGGCGGCGACGTTGGGGGGGGCAGATTAGGGGGTAGTAAATATAATGTAGGTGTCGGCGATGTTAGGGGCAGTAGATTAGGGGTTCATAGCTATAATGTAGGTAGCGGCGGTATACGGAGCGGCAGATTAGGGGTTAATAATATAATGTAGGTGTCAGCGATAGCGGGGGCAGCAGATTAGGGGTTAATAAGTGTAAGGTTAGGGGTGCTTAGACTCGGGGTTCATGTTAGGGTGTTAGGTGTAGACTTAGAGAGTGTTTCCTCATAGGAAACAATGGGGCTGCGTTAGGAGCTGAACGCTGCTTTTTTGCATGTGTTAGGTTTTTTTTCAGCCAGCTCAGCCCCATTGTTTCCTATGGGGATATTGTGCACGAGCACGTTTTTCCAGCTTACCGCTACCGTAGGCAACGCTGGTATTGAGGGTTGAAGTGGTGCTAAATTATGCTCAACGCTCCCTTTTCTGAGCCTAACCAGCCACTCAGACAACTCTAAATACCAGCGTTGTATTAAGGGTGCGCTGGAAAAAAAGCAGCGTTAGCACTGCGGGTCTTTACCGACAAAACTCTAAATCTAGGCGTATATGTCCCCCAGCCTCCTGCAATAAAATGATGCCCCAGCCATAAAAGATGCCCCCAGCCCCCTGCAATAAAATTATGCCCCCAGCACCCTTGCAATAAAATGATGCTCCCAGCAATAAAATTATGCACCCAGCCCCTTGCAATAAAATAATGCCCTGAGCCCCCCTGCAATAAATGAAGCCCCCAGCCCTCCCTGCAATAAAATAATGCCCCCAGCCCCCTGCAATAAAATGATGCCCCCAGCCTGCTGCAATGAAATGATGCCCCCAGCACCCCTGCAATAAAATGATGCTCACAGCAATAAAATGATGCCCTACCCCCCTGCAATAAAATGATGCCCTGAGCCCCCTGCAATAAAATGATGCCCCAGCCCCCCTGCAATAAAATGATGCCCTGAGCCCCCCTGCAATAAAATGATGCCCTGAGCCCCCCCTGCAATAAATGATGCCCCAAGCCCCACTGCAATAAATGACACCCCCAGCAATAAAATGAAGCCCCCAGCCCCCTGCCATAAAATGAAGCCCCCAGCCATCCTGCAATAAAATGATGTCCCCAGCCCCCTGCAATAAAATGATACCATGAGCCCCCCTGCAATAAATGATGCCCCAAACTGAGCTAGGGATCACACAGCATGTGTTGAGCTGAGCATCTCTCCACTGACTCCAGCCAGAGCCGACATGGCTGCCCCCCCCTTGTGGCAGCCCACCACGACCCCCCCTTGCGGACCCCCCGCAACCTTCCCTTGCGCCCCCCCTGCTACAAAATAAAGTTGGGCCCCCGATAGTTCCACCCCTGCTCTGACGGTCTGACCTACCTCGTTCACTGCTCTCTCCACCAGATAATGTGCAGCCACAGGCCAGCCCAGTAAACATTTGGGGCAAGCTCATGCTGTACTTTATTCCAGACAGTAATTCCATTGTTGAGGCCCCTCTTTCCCACATGCTTTAACCCCAATTCAGCTGCTAGCATTGAGCTGCGTTTCAGTAGGGAAACTCAGTGGTTATGCTGCCTTACTTTGCACGCTGCTCCAGCCTGCCACTAGTCCTCTTTGAACTGCTGAAGTTGAACACTGGCCCTGATAACTGACTTTCGTGCCAATGAGGGGAGGAGGAGCCTCTTTGCCTTTCAGCATGTGACCTGGTGAGTGGTGATGGCTCTCCTCTCACTCGCACAGTAAAATCTGTGCGGTTAAGCTAGGATAGGGGCTGGTTTGGAGCGGTGCTGCAGGCACTTAGAAATAAGTGCAAAGGGCTATGCCAGGCTATACCTCTCTATTGCACGTACGATAAAAAAGGCAATTTTTTTAATGAACTGGACAGTCTGGGCTGGAACCTTTTTTGGTTGAATGAGTATATATTTTTTTTAATAAGGGGCTATTGGAAAAATTATATTTATTCAGCCAAAGAAAATCTTTTCTTTCTTTTTTTCTTTGGGGGTTCACGTGCGCCTATGCTCATATGGGGAACCTCCACTGATACTAGGGGTGTTAAAAATAACCGCCATTGCGATGCAGCCATTAACGATGCTGCATCAATGCAGTGCAGATCAGAATGGATTCAGAGGTCAGTAACGTCATTCTGCAATGTCACGTGACCCGCCTCTCTCACAGAGCAATATTCAGATGAACCCACAGCATTTGTTTCTGAGCCACCAGCTATACCACATCAGGAGGACTTGCTGTGCACACATCTAAAATTTGAGACAGAGAGCACATCAAAAGTCCCCCCTCTCACACACAAATGTTCCGAGATTTTATGAAACCTATATCCTAAACGAGCCAACAGCAGCCTCGTGTAAACAGTAAATATTTTCTTGTATTTTTTTTTTTTATATATTATTTATTTTATTAAATGCTGCCATGAAAACCATTTTACAATTTACACTTCAGACATTTTACAAAGACAGAACACAAAATCGAATGAAAACATAAAATGTCTTTAACAATCAAAATAAAATTGGTAAATACCATATTCAATCTACAAAGATGACATAATATATTTACATTATTCATCCAAATTATTCATTTTACCATACGAATGTATCAATAAATAAAGTTAGATCTTTTTTAGACCTTGGCAGCATATTTTGTGCAAAAAATTAAAAGGAAACAAAAAGAAAGAAATAAGGAAGGAGGAGAGGGGAAAAGAGAAAAGAAAAAAAAAAAAAAAAGAAGGGAAAAGGGACTCCAACTCCTGCATTCCTCCCCATCCCGCTGTCATTCTCCATACCACTGGGATACCTATCATGACCATTTCCTTATTTACTTCTCGTGTCTATTTAGATTGATCTACCTGTGACTAGAAACCCACTCGTGTGGGAAGTCGCCTAACAGAACCAAATCATAAAAACATTCAGAACTTAAGAATGGGTATAGTATAGTTTTTTGTATGTCTTCCGAAAATATCTTGATTATTGGTAACCAACCCAGTAAAAAAAATTTGATTCCCCGTTCGTTCGCCTCTCTGAGATGAAAAGATTCAAATGTTATCTGCATCTGAACCATTTTGATGAATACTGAAAACCCTGGCATTTTTTTTGACTTCCAGTTTTTTAAAATTAAATATCTAACCAATAATATAATTGTATTTAAGATTTTATTTTGTAAGGCTGCTCCTTGCCTGGGACGATCCGTTAGGAATAGAATGTCTTCTACATCTAAATGGATATCGGATTGATACAGTCTATTTATCCAGAAGACAACCCTCTTCCAAAATTGACCGATCCTGGGACATTGCCAGAACATATGTAAGATATCTGCCCTTCTAAAGGTACATCTTGGACAGAAGAAGTCCTGACCAGGATAAATTTTAGCCATTTTCCCTGGCGTACAATAAAAATTATTGATGAGTTTCATATGGCTTTCTTTCCAGCTTATTGGAATAGAGCATTTATTCAGTGATTTACAGCTATCTCTTAATGTGTCATGACCTATAATTAACATTAAAGATCTCCATTTTACACTTAGTTTCTCCAAAAAGGGATCACTTTGTTTAGCAAGCATAATACTATATAGTAATGATATTGAGGGTGCTTTGACCCGGGCAATGACCATTACAGACCTAATCTCCGACCAGGTGACCATCTCACTGCCACTCCATCTCTTCGATGTTATAAAATGATGCACTTGCAAATATGCAAATAAGCTATTACTGGATAAGTCGAACTGGGATTTCAAATTATCAAAAGATATGATTTGTCTCTCATCTGTACAAAGTTTACCAACTGACTTAAGATTTTTGCTATACCACTCTCTATATATCCCCTGGTTATATCCAGGAGGAAATTCAGGATTACCTATTAGGGGTAAATATTCTGAATATGAATAGTCTATATTGATTAATGAACAAAAATTTTGCCATGCAGTAATAATATTCTGTATAGACGTTAGCCTCTTTAAATTATTCGGAATTTCTTTAGCTTGAACATGTAATAAGGCTTTGAGTGAAAAAGGGGCAACTAGGGCATTCTCTATATCTGGAGTTGAAAACCAACAAGTTTCTATAAGCCAATCCAGTGCAATTTTGCTCAAGGCTGCAAGATTATATAGTCTCACATTGGGTAATGCTAGCCCAGTAGCTTCACGTGGTTGCATTAATTTTTTCTATTGCAATACGCGGTTTCTTGTTATTCCAAATAAATTTAGAGAAACTGGAGTTCAATTTCTGTATGTCTTTTTTATTTAAGATTAGTGGGATATTTTGAAACAAGAGCAAAAGCCGAGGAAAGACTATTGTCTTAATAAGGTTTACTCTAGCAGACATTGATAACGGGAACACAGCCCAGAGTTTCAGATCAGAATAAATTTTCTGTAGTAAAGGATAAAAATTAAGCCCGTACCATTTTAAGGGATTTCTATGAAGGAAGATTCCAAGATATCTAAGAGACTCCACCGCTCTAAACTTGAAATTAGCGGAAGAGCAACCTGTTTTTTGAATCCACATTAACTCGCTTTTATTATAATTTACTTTATAACCAGAAAAAGAGCTGAAATAAATCAAACAATCTATCACTGTGGGAATAGCCCTATGTGTATTATATAGACATATAAGTATATCATCCGCATATAAAAAGGTTTTAAGTACTGTCTTACCAATTGTAATCCCTTCTAAAATGTCCCTTAATTTTATCGCCAACGGTTCCAATGCTAGATTAAAAAGTAGAGGGGATAACGGGCAGCCTTGCCTAGTACCTTTTTTCAGTTTGATCCCTGGAGTTAAATTGTTATTAAAAAGCAAGTATGATATTGGACAGTGATATATATTACGGATAAAAATGATTTTTGAACCCAAATTTTCCGAGAATCTCAAATAGATACTTCCATTCAATAGAGTCAAAAGCTTTAACTGCATCTAGTGTTAATAGCGCGCAATCATGACCGGGTTGCCTACCTGTCATAGGCTTTTGGCTTATGTTCCACATATAGTCTAATAGGGTAATCACTCTCCGGATATTTTTAGATGCATTTCTTGAGACCATAAACCCCGTCTGGTCTGGATGAATAACTTCATCGAGACCTGACATTAAGCTAGATGCTAAAATAGAAGACAATATTTTGTAATCCGCGTTAAGCACGGAAATTGACCTGTATGAGGCTGGATCCTCCGCATCTTTGTCTTTTTTAAGAATTAGAGAAATATTAGCAGCTGCAAAATATTCTGACGGTGGATTACTATTTATGAAATAACTATTGAATAGTTTTTCTAATGTGGGTTTGATCTCTTCTGCCAATATTTTATAGTATTCTACAGGTAGGCAATCCGGTCCAGCAGCTTTATTCAGTTTTGCTTTTTCAATTGCTTCACCAATCTCTTCTATAGATATAGGGGCATTAAGTTTCTCCAAAAAGTCCTGTGAAATCCTGGGGATATCTATTTGTGACAAAAAAAATTCTTGATTCTGAACATGATTACTACACTTAGTATATAGTTTTTGATAGTATTCGAATAATGCTTTACTAATATCTGATCCTTCCGTGTATCTTTTATCATTGTCCCTAATAGCAAGAATATAGTTCTTCTTTTTTCTGCCTTTAACTATTTTAGCAAGAAGCTTAGCCGAATAACCATAGGCCTAGATTTGGAGTTCGGCGGTAAAAGGGCTGTTAACGCTCCGCGGGCTTTTTTTTGGCCGCACCATAAATTTAACTCTGGTATCGAGAGTTTAAACAAATGCTGCGTTAGGCTCCAAAAAAGGAGCGTAGAGCATTTTTACCGCAAATGCAACTCTCGATACCAGAGTTGCTTACGGACGCGGCCGGCCTCAAAAACGTGCTCGTGCACGATTCTCCCATAGGAAACAATGCGGCTGTTTGAGCTGAAAAAAAACCTAACACCTGCAAAAAAGCAGCGTTCAGCTCCTAACGCAGCCCCATTGTTTCCTATGGGGAAACACTTCCTACGTCTGCACCTAACACTCTAACATGAACCCCGAGTCTAAACACCCCTAACCTTACACTTATTAACCCCTAATCTGCCGCCCCCGCTATCGCTGACACCTGCATATTTTTTTTAACCCCTAATCTGCCGCTCCGTAAACCGCCGCAACCTACGTTATCCCTATGTACCCCTAATCTGCTGCCCTAATATCGCCGACCCCTATATTATATTTATTAACCCCTAATCTGCCCCCCTCAACGTCGCCGACACCTGCCTACACTTATTAACTCCTAATCTGCCGAGCGGACCTGAGCGCTACTATAATAAAGTTATTAACCCCTAATCCGCCTCACTAACCCTATCATAAATAGTATTAACCCCTAATCTGCCCTCCCTAACATCGCCGACACCTAACTTCAATTATTAACCCCTAATCTGCCGAGCGGACCTCACCGCTACTATAATAAATGTATTAACCCCTAAAGCTAAGTCTAACCCTAACACTAACACCCCCCCTAACTTAAATATAATTTTAATCTAACGAAATAAATTAACTATTATTAAATAAATTATTCCTATTTAAAGCTAAATACTTACCTGTAAAATAAATCCTAATATAGCTACAATATAAATTATAATTATATTATAGCTATTTTAGGATTAATATTTATTTTACAGGCAACTTTGTAATTATTTTAACCAGGTACAATAGCTATTGGCTGTTCCGATCAACCAATAGAATGCGAGCTCAATCTGATTGGCTGATTGGATCAGCCAATCGGATTGAACTTGATTCTGATTGGCTGATTCCATCAGCCAATCAGAAAATTCCTACCTTAATTCTGATTGGCTGATAGAATCCTATGAGCCAATCGGAATTCGAGGGACGCCATCTTGGATGACGTCCCTTAAAGGAACCGTCATTCGTCGGGAGACAACGGAAGAAGAGGATGGATCCGCGTCGCCTGCTTCAAGATGGGCCCGCTCCGCACCGGATGGAAGAAGATTGAAGATGCCGTTGGAGAAGATGTTTGCCGGTCCGGATGTCCTCTTCTTGCCGGATAGGAGGAAGACTTTGGAGCCTCTTCTGGACCTCTTCAGCACCGGATGATGGATCGCCAACCCCCGCTTGGGTTGGATGAAGATGTTGGAGCCAGGACGGATCGGTGAACCTGGTATGGTGAAGACAAGGTAGGAAGATCTTCAGGGGCTTAGTGTTAGGTTTATTTAAGGGGGGTTTGAGTTAGATTAGGGGTATGTGGGTGGTGGGTTGTAATGTTGGGGGGGGGTATGGTATGTTTTTTTTTACAGGCAAAAGAGCTGAAATCCTTGGGGCATGCCCCGCAAAGGGCCCTGTTCAGGGCTGGTAAGGTAAAAGAGCTTGTAACTTTTTTAATTTAGAATAGGGTAGGGAATATTTTATTTTGGGGGGCTTTGTTATTTTATTAGGGGGCTTAGAGTAGGTGTAATTAGTTTAAAATTGTTGTAATATTTTTCTTATGTTTGTAAATATTTTATTATTTTTTGTAACTTAGTTCTTTTTTATTTTTTGTACTTTAGCTAGTTTATGTAATTGTATTTATTTGTAGCAATTGTGTTTAATTAATTTATTGATAGTGTAGTGTTAGGTTAATTGTAGGTAATTGTAGGTAGTTTATTTAATTAATTTATTGATAGGGTAGTGTTAGGTTTAATTATATCTTAGGTTAGGATTTATTTTACAGGTAAATTTGTTATTATTTTAACTAGGTAACTATTAAATAGTTCTTAACTATTTAATAGCTATTGTACCTGGTTAAAATAATTACAAAGTTGCCTGTAAAATAAATATTAATCCTAAAATAGCTATAATATAATTATAATTTATATTGTAGCTATATTAGGATTTATTTTACAGGTAAGTATTTAGCTTTAAATAGGAATAAGTTATTTAATAAGAGTTAATTTATTTCGTTAGATTAAAATTATATTTAAGTTAGGGGGGTGTTAGTGTTAGGGTTAGACTTAGCTTTAGGGGTTAATCAATTTATTAGAATAGCGGTGAGCTCCGGTCGTCAGATTAGGGGTTAATAATTGAAGTTAGGTGTCGGCGATGTTAGGGAGGGCAGATTAGGGGTTAATACTATTTATGATAGGGTTAGTGAGGCGGGTTAGGGGTTAATAACTTTATTATAGTAGCGCTCAGGTCCGCTCGGCAGATTAGGGGTTAATAAGTGTAGGCAGGTGTCGGCGACGTTGAGGGGGGCAGATTAGGGGTTAATAAATATAATATAGGGGTCGGCGGTGTTAGGGGTAGCAGATTAGGGGTACATAGGGATAACGTAGGTGGCGGCGCTTTGCGGTCGGAAGATTAGGGGTTAATTATTTTAAGTAGCTGGCGGCGACGTTGTGGGGGGCAGGTTAGGGGTTAATAAATGTAATTCAGGGGTCGGCGGGGTTAGGGGCAGCAGATTAGGGGTACATAAGTATAACGTAGGTGGCGGTCGGCAGATTAGGGGTTAAAAATTTAAATCGAGTGGCGGCGATGTGGGGGGAGCTCGGTTTAGGGGTACATAGGTAGTTTATGGGTGTTAGTGTACTTTAGGGTACAGTAGTTAAGAGCTTTATGAACCGGCGTTAGCCAGAAAGCTCTTAACTCCTGCTATTTTCAGGCGGCTGGAATTTTGTCGTTAGAGCTCTAACGCTCACTTCAGAAACGACTCTAAATACCGGCGTTAGAAAGATCCCATTGAAAAGATAGGATACGCAAATGGCGTAGGGGGATCTGCGGTATGGAAAAGTCGCGGCTGAAAAGTGAGCGTTAGACCCTTTAATCACTGACTCCAAATACCAGCGGGCGGCCAAAACCAGCGTTAGGAGCCTCTAACGCTGGTTTTGACGGCTACCGCCGAACTCCAAATCTAGGAAACAGTGTCCTTTATACCGAAGATTTAATTTTATCTCTTCTTCCAAAGATTTCTGTTTGAGGAAAATCTCTCTTTCTTGTCTAGCCCTGGAATAATTCTCCCAATGGACGTTAGATGGATCCCCAAGAAATTTTCTATAGCTATTTCTTACTTGGTTAACCAGTTGGTTTTCCCTTAACTTATCTTTACGCTTTTTTTTACACAAATAAGCCTTTATTTCTCCTCTTATATATGCTTTAGAGGCTTCCCAGAAAATTTCTATTTTTGCATAGTAAGATATATTAAGAGTGCAATAATCTTTCCATTTCTGTTTTAACCATAAGGCGAATCTGATATTATTATACAAGTAGCGCGGGAAAGCGACAGTAAAATTTCCTTTGGCTTGATTCGTTAGAGACTGGAATGACAGTGAGATAATCGCGTGGTCGGATATCGTTATATCCTCTATCGTGGCCTTCATCCTATGCAGCGAAAGAGATTCAGCAATTAAAATATAATCTATTCTTTAAAATGTCCTATGCTTTTTAGACTCACACGAATACACGCACTTATCTGGGTTCTGCAGTCTCCACACATCAGTAATTTTAAGCTGGTGGCAAAATTTTCTCATAAATTTCGCTTGTTTATTATATACTGCTATATTCTTTTTTGAGAATCTGTCAAGCTCAGGACAGAATGAAAGGTTAAAGTCACCACCTATCACCAAATTATCTAATACAAAAGGTAATAGTTTGCTCTTTATCTTTTCCTAGAAATTTTTAGAAAAGACGTTTGGCGCATATACGTTACAGAGAACAAATTTTATCCCTTTTATTTGTATTTGTAAAATTATATACCTAGTCTCAGGATCTAGTTCCGTCTGTATTATCTGATACATCAAGTTTTTATTTAGAAGGATAGCCACCCCTAGTCTCCTTCTGTCACATGGTGTGGCAATTACTTCTCCTATCCATCTAGATCTTAATTTAGATATCTCATTATCTCTTAAATAAGTTTCTTGTAGAAATACTATGCTAGGTTCCTGATGACCTAAAGTCTTAATTATTATTTTGCGCTTCATTGGGTTGGTGATACCCCCTACGTTCCATGAGAGAATTTTAAAATTTTCCATCGAATCAGTCATGATACAAAGTTAAAATAGTATTTTTGATAATATGATATTTAGGCCTATGATTTAGTTTTATCCTTGCTTTAAAAACAAAAACCTGGGAAGAAGCCTTAATGAAACCTTTCCTTCTTCTATTAATCACTATCTGTACATAATATGGAAAGATCCATCTATGTATCTATCTATCCCGGATGTGGAGCCAAGATTGGGGTGGAGAGCAGAGAGAGAGAAAGAAAAAAAAAAAAAAAAAAAAAAAAAAAGGGAAGAGGAAAGGCAGGAGAAGGAGAGAGAGATAAATAAAATAAATACTTAATCACTATCATCAACGTCATCACAATAGGTATATGATGGTACCTATACTCTGAGAGTTACTATCTCCCTTAGTGACCCCTAGAGTCAATGTATTCTTTTGCTTTATAAGGTTCAGTAAACACCAGTTTGTTACCATTATCCTCCACTATGATCTTAGTAGGGTATATCATACGTGCCTTAATACCTTTTTTTTATCATAGTCGTGCATATGGGGGACATGGCTTTTCTTTTAAGGACAGTCTCATTGGAGAAATCTTGAAATAACATGACTTTTTTATCGTTAATAGTAAAAGTATCAAATTTTCTGTACAATCTCAGCATTTCCACTTTATCTTGAAACTTAAGTAATTTGAATATACATGTCCTATTTCTTATAAGACCATTTTCATAGGTTTTTTTTGGCCCTATTCTATGTGCCCTTTCAATAGATAGTGGTAAAACGTGTGGCGGAAACCCTAAAGCTTGAGGCAGCGTTAGGGAGGTAAATTCAATCAGGTTTTCATAATCTGGAGTTTCGGGTATGCCTAAGATTCTAATATTATTTCTTGTATTATCGATTCACTGTTTACTGTTGCAGTTTCTGCTGCATGTTTGCTCTCTGTCATACCCCTAGCCCAAACAAGCATTTGAGGGATGCTATTAGATATAGTAAGTCAAGTTTAACATATTACATATTCTGATATCACTCTTAGTTGGTTCGGCACCTGATGGATAGCACATGAGGCTGGGAACATTTCTTTATGAGTATTGTGATTAAGTATCTGCTCTCCCTCAGTCACACATAGGTTTAGTTGGTTTATATATCATGAGACTTTGTTTTGAGGAGGTTGTGTAAAAATAGTGTGTCTGTTATTCCCTCATTGAACTGGGGTTTTTATTTTTTGCTTACTGATATTACTAGGCTATTGTAATAGCTTGTGCCTTATTTTTGACATTTTAGCATTTCATGATATCGTTGAGATCTGCCCTTTATAATATGTCACCTCTTTAAGCTGGCTGAGATTCACTCAGATATGTTCTCTGCATTGTTTTTATATGGCTGTACTGGTGTGGAATATTTTGTGGGCAGTGTAATTTGTGGCAATTGCTATGCATCTATTGTATGTGTTAGAGTACAAATTCTGTGTGCACATTTACACTCCGGTATTCACTATACTCCTTTATGATTACTATGTTGTGATCACCTGTCTAATGGGCGTGTTTGAGGTGTGCTTATATGGGACTCTGTGTCTTTAGGGGTGTTTGCTCATGAGCCCGGATGATTTGCTTCTGTTCATACTAGTGTCTCTATTTAAATGCCGCATTTGTTACTTCCGGTATCATTGATATCATTGCTCTGCTGGGAGTTCATTTGTGAGTAATGCATGCTGCATTACAATAGTAAGTGCTTGTTTGTTATTTTGGGGTTATTGCTTCTTACTAACTAGTATTTGGAATATAAGTTTATTTATTCTGTATTGTCTCTATTTTAGTTTGATTGTATGCGTGCACAAGGGGTGTTTTCATGTAGCTATTAGTTGTATATATGGGGTTTCATGAGCCATGTTGCTTAGTTAATAAACATGGGGTATTTTTCTTTCTTTGACATTATTGATACCTTTGTTTGATAAAGAGCCCGGTTTGTTATTGTATAATTATATTTTGTGTACCTATGTGTTGATTATGGGCATTTGCTTAGTGATTATTTTGCTGCCAATGTATGGGTTTACATTTATTTTTGTACCTATGCGTTCTGCTTAGTGAGATTGTTAGCCCTCCATCTAAGATATTCTACCTGATTGGTGGTTATGTAGGGATCGTATGCGGGGTAGTATTTGTGTGATTTATCACATTATGCTCCTATCACTGGTGGTCTGGATTTAGACAGTGACAATACAGGACTTGTGGTATTTGTGAGATTTCAAGAATAGAACATATAAGGTGTCTATTTAGTATATCATTTGGATATAGTTTATTTCCTTTATTCCTTTCTCTGGTGGGATGTATGACATGAGACATATTTGTTGTATTGGTACTGATTAAGCGGGTGTAAGTGTTTATTTCTCCATTTTGTCAACACAGTGTGAGTTGCGTCTAACATATGAGATGTCCAATTGGTAATAGTGTTTGGGTGTGATAGTTGAGTATAAGCTATCCGTTTTTTCCTTCCTTGGTTTTTAATAAGATGAGCTCTGATATGAGCTAGTGTGTCTTTTTTCTGTGGTGATGGGTTATCACTGTTATATTTAACTTCTAATATGTTTTTTATATGTTGTATTGTTCAATTAGACCACAATGGTATATTTTGTATTCTTTTAGATCATATATTGTCTTGAAGAAGGCCCACAAATGGGTCGAAACGTTGACATCTACAATTAATGTGAAATTAACTTGGAAATAAAAGTATACTGTTTGTTGTTTCTATACAAATCCTGTGAGTGCCCTCCTACATTTGGACATTTCTATACAATTACAGGAGGATAGCACCCGGGCCGTGATTACACTTGTGTGGTAGGAGTGCTGGGCTACCGGCTATGTATTCTATATATATATATATATATATATATATATATATATTCATATATATATATATATATATATATATATATATATATATACAAACACAAACAAAAATACAAACTCTGTGTGTGTATATATATATATATATATATATATATATATATACATACATGTATACTGCATGTGTAATAATAAAAAGAATATTTTCTTCTATGTGAAGAACATATGAATTTAAAGTTTTTCTAATGCACATTCAGGTAAGGCAGTGTCGAGTTAGCACACAAGTGTTAGCTAATAGTTTTTTTTTGTAGAGTGCCCCATAAGAGTCTATTTGGAGAAGGAGTTAGCATGGTTGAGGTATCTGAAGTTAGCCTTTTTCACGCTAACATTTTAATTTCAACTTGTAATATGCAGACAAATCTGGCTGGCTGTGTTACTTTGAACGTAGTTAATGCAAGATAAAAAAAAATAAACTTGACATACCACTTGTCATCTTTTTCAATTCCTGTTAAAAGGGAAAGTAAAGACTTGAAGCTTTCAGGAACAAGAAAGTGTAGGTAGCTTAATATATGTTCAAATGTCCTTTAGTTTTGAAAGTTGCCAAAATACTATTGATATATGCAGCCTAATAAAATGGGAAAAAAGTTGCACCATCTTTTAAACAGATATGTTAACTTTAATAGCTGTCTATGAAAATGTTTTTCACCGCAACTTTCATTGCACCATGTAATTAGCAACTATTTCATGGACACAGTGTGCAAAATCATTATACCTGGCACATATCTAGTAAGATGATATATAATTTTATCTGTACTGAGATGTAATTGTATACTTTTATTTAGAATTCATCCTATTGTAAACATGAAACAATGTATGCCTTTTATAGACTTTTTATGCAGCTGTTTCTTTTGCAAATGAGAATATATACTATGTTTATTTTAAGATAATTCCATACAGTTTTCTATCACTTTTTTTTTATTGTGTTTAGAAATATATATATATATATATATATATATATATATATTTATATATATAAATATATATAAACAGTCCCCAGAACACAAACCTGCCAAGGATATGCAGTGTAACTGGAAAAAAGCAGGCAACTCAGGATACTTTTCACATAAGCCTTTAATCCATTAAGTGCTTAGAACAAATAAAAGGGCCTTAACCCATAACGTTTCGGTTCTAATATGAACCTTTTTTCAAACCATCAAAGACATACAGTGCTCCCAAACAAACCCCCCTTATATATCCTGTGTGATCCTTAATGAAATACCTAAAATGAGTGATGAACCCAATGACCGCTAAACCGCCATCTGCCGACCTTCCTAGCATGCTACCGGAGCTCCATGCGCAACCGCGCATATTGATGACGTCATCAGTGTGGAGGTTGCCATGACAACGGTAAATAACCGTTCGTATCGCTGTGATACTGGTGGGGTGGGAGAGCGGTCAAAGTGATGAATGCACTTAATTACAAAGAGATACATACATATTGCAAATCTATACTAATAATATTGTTATGATAAACATCATAAACATATATATATACTTAAACATAATATAATACTTAATGCAAATGGACTCCCCTATAGCTGGGGAAAATCTTAATATAGAAGTAGAGGCTATAAGTGGTGCTAAAAAAAAATGAGCAGCATAATACTCATATGGGGGCACATAACTGTTGGTATGGCCCCATGAGACCAATCTGTACTTGTGGTATCAATGGTCTACTACAAATAATGCACACACCACCTCTTAATGCAGAGCTTTCCAAACTTTTCATGTTGGTGACACACTTTTTAGACCTAAATCATTTCGCGACACAGTAATTAATTCAGTTGTACTAGCAAAAAGGAGGTTAAACTAACTTGTTTTAAGAGATACGGACACATACATAAATTATATAATAATGAAATGTTTTTACAAGTAACAGTATGTATGTGCAAGAATTAAAAAAGTTTAATAACACCAATATCTACTTACTATTTTAATGGGATATATGAGGTTGATGGGATGAACACAGTTTCTGAATATTTGGTGGAATATAAGATAAAGACATTTGCATTTCATCATCAAGCATTTTTAAGCTTCCACTTCCTATCCATATATCAAGAGCAGGAGCAGTAACGCACTAATGGGAGCTAGTTGCAATAAAACCCCACTGTGACTTCTGACTTAAGCTCAGCGTTTAAGCTGCCACCCTCAGAGCTCCGTGAGTCCGATTGACTACTGTCTGCGCTGCAAACACACTGCTGTCCCACTCACTGATTACACATGCAGTCACGAGCCAATTAAGGAGACTTCACCTGCAGTCAGGAGCCAATGTCCCGCCAATGGGAATAGTTTCAGTTCCCACTGAGCTGCGCCAATTGGTTAAAATGATCGGTGACCCACTAGGTATAAATCACGTGTCAACCATGTGATATGTGTAGCAGGCAGGCAGAAAGTCGGAAACCAAAAAAATTAAAATTTAAAAAAAATTGTGCTGAAGCAGGGACACACCTACACACTGCTGCCGACACACTAGTGTGTCCCGACACACAGTTTGGAAAGCACTGTCTTAATGACATCAATGCCTATGGAGTAGGTAGAATTTTTTTATATATAAATGTCCAATGGAGGAGATTCCCGTAAGTCATTCATTTATACCAGCAGCCGAAATCAATCATCATGTTCAGGCCCTTAGGAGTGACAGTGTCCAAATCAAAAACCCATTTGGCTTCTAATCATAGTAGAGCCAATGCTGTGTCATCCCCACATCTCAACCGGGGAACATGATCAATAAGTATAACTCTTTACATGGATACTGAATGTCCAGCTTGTAAAAAATGTCTTGCGACTGGTTGCTCCGAGCTGCCCTTATTGATGGCCTGGCGTATGGCAGATTTATGATTCGTCAGCCATTCTCTGAAGGTGGTCACCGTTTTACCTATATAATATAGGGAACATGGACAAATGTCCATTCTTCTGTGTATAAGGATGAAAGCTATCATAATGTAAGATTAAATTTTTGTCAGTATCTTTATGATATAAAGTAGTTTGTAAGATGTCTTTCCCTTCTGTAGTTCCTTTGTATATCTCCGAATCTATAAAATGAATTTTTTGTTGGTCCTATTCAATCTTAAATCTAATTGTAGATTCTACACTATTGAGCACATTAAACCATTCTATAAGTGATTCAGATGTGCCCCTCTATATAAGGAACACACCGTCGATGTAACGACGGTAGAATTTGATGGAGCTGTGCTGTTTGTCAAAGATGTTGTACTGCTTATATTGTGCCATATTTATGATTTCATTGATTTCTTTCTTCGGCCTGTAGTCCAAGCCACTAAATCTTATCTAAAAGACTTCTTCAAGCTCATTAATCTTCTAACGACATTTGATATTGACAGTGAAGTAGACTTGCTCATCACCATGGACGAAGTAAGTCTATATACTGTTATTCCCCATAGGCATGGGGTCCAAATGATAAAGGAGCGGTTGATCACTAGTGAACATTATGCTGGTCCCCCGATTGAGTTCTTGTTGAATTTGATGGAGCTGTGTCTGGAAAATAATTTTTTTCGATTTGAGAAAAATGTCTTGCGACTGGTTGCTCTGAGCTGCCCTTATTGATGGCCTGGCGTATGGCAGATTTATGATTCGCCAGCCATTCTCTGAAGGTGGTCACCGTTTTACCTATATAATATAGGGAACATGGACAAATGATCGCTTAAACCACAAATTCTGATGTGCACGTCAGTCTATTCTTGATCTTGAATTTCTTATTAGTGTGTGGATAGTGAAAACTGTTGCAAGTCACCATATTGTTACAGGTGACACAGTTACCACATCTGTAGCAGCCCTGTTTTGCCTTAGGTAACCAGGACTAACGCTCATAGCAGTGTACTGGATCATTCAAAACCAGGAGTAGACGTAGGTTTCTGGACCTCTTATAGACCATCCTAGGAGGAGGTGAGTCATAGAAGGGTAGACTGTCTTTAGCCACAATTTTCCAATTTTCCTTGATGGTGGCTGCTACCATTTCCGAACCTGGAGTATAAGTAGTCACGAAATTCAGTCATGGGTCATCCTTCTTAGATGTTTTCCTCACTGTAAGGTTAGCTTGGGTTTGTTGCGTAGCAACCAGACATTGTTGCTTAATGAGATGTGGGGGGTATCCACATTGTAGAAACTTCTGGGCCATTTCTTGCAGTTGGTGATCCTTACTGGAATCCTCTGTATTATTCCTGACAACCCTCAGGAGCTGTGAGGAACTGACACCATTCTTCTGTGTATAAGGATGAAAGCTATCATAATGTAAGATTGAATTTTTGTCAGTATCCTTATGATATAAAGTAGTTTGTAAGCTGTATTTCCCTTCTATAGTTGCTTTGCATATCTCCAAATCTAGAAAGTGAATTTTTTGTTGGTCCCATTCAATCTTAAATCTAATTGTAGTTTCTACACTATTGAGCGCATTAAACCATTCTATAAGTGATTCAGATGAGCCCCTCCATATGAGGAACACACTGTCGATGTAACAACGGTAGAATTTGATGGAGCTGTGCTGTTTGTCAAAGATGTTGTACTGCTTATATTGTGCCATATATATGATTTCATTGATTTCTTTCTTCAGCCTGTAGTCCAAGCCACTAAATCTTATCTAAAAGACTTGTTCAAGCTCATTAATCTTCTAAAGACATTTGATATTGACAGTGAAGTAGACTTGCTCATCACCATGGACGAAGTAAGTTTATATACTGTTATTCCCCATAAGCATGGGGTCCAAATGATAAAGGAGCGGTTGATCACTAGTGAACATTATGCTGGTCCCCCGATTGAGTTCTTGTTGAATTTGATGGAGCTGTGTCTGGAAAATATTTTTTTCAAATTTTAAGTACGGCAATGGGGTCAAGTATGGCCCCATCCTATGCCAACCTATATATGGCACAATATGAGCAGTACAACATCTTTGACAAACAGCACAGCTCCATCAAATTCTACAGTTGTTACATCAACGGTGTGTTCCTTATATGGAGGGGCACATCTGAATCACTTATAGAATGGTTTAATGCTCTCAATAGTGTAGAATCTACAATTAGATTTAAGATTGAATGGGACCAACAAAAATTCATTTTCTAGATTTGGAGATATACAAAGCAACTACAGAAGGGAAATACAGCTTACAAACTACTTGATATCATAAAGATACTAACAAAAATTCAATCTTACATTATGATAGCTTTCATCCTTATACACATAAGAATGGTGTCGGTTCCTCGCAGCTCCTGAGGGTTGTCAGGAATAATACTGAGGATTCCCGTAAGGATCGCCAACTGCAAGAAATGGCCCAGAAGTTTCTACAACGTGGATACCCCTACATCTCATTGAGCAACAATGTCTGTTTGCTGAGCAACAAACCCAAGCTAACCTTACAGTGAGGAAAACATCTAAGAAGGATAACAGACGACTGAATTTCGTAACTACTTATACTCCATGTTCGGAAATGGTAGCAGCCACGATCAAGGAAAATTGGAAAATTGTGGCTAAAGACACAAGTCTACCCTTCTATGACTCACCTGCTCCTAGGATGGTCTATAAGAGGTCCAGAAACCTACGTGACCTCCTGGTTTTGAATGATCCAGTACACTGCTATGAGCGTCAGTCCTGGTTACCTAAGGCAAAACAGGGCTGCTACAGATGTGGTAACTGTGTCACCTGTAACAATATGGTGACCTGCAACAGTTTTCATCATCCACACACCAATAAGAAATTCAAAATCAAGCATAGACTGACTTGCACATCAGAATTTGTGGTTTACGCGATCATTTGTCCATGTTCCCTATATTATATAGGTAAAACGGTGACCACCTTCAGAGAACGGCTAGCGAATCATAAATCTGCCATATGCCAGGCCATCAATAAGGGCAGCTCTGAGCAACCAGTCGCAAGACATTTTTTACAAGCTGGACATTCAGTATCCATGTTAAGAGTGATACTTATTTATTATGTTCCGCGGTTGAGACGTGGGGGGTGACAGGACATTGGCCCTACTACGATTAGAAGCTGTCAGGGTTTTACCATTCTGTACCTTTAACTACTAATTACCATACTGCTATTTAAGTCTCCACCTAGTGTTGAACGTTGCTTGGTAATTTGTTCAGTCACTCACTGTTCCTGAACGCTACGCACCCAGCCATTCCCTCCTGTCTAAGTTGGGATTCCCTGCTACTGATACTAATTTCTGTTACTCAAGACTTGCGGTATTGCAGCACCTCATCTCTGTTCCTGTTTCTCTCGCTGCTGCTTGCTTCCTGCTCACTCGCATGCTGGTCCGTTGGCGTGTGACGTCACGCCCGACTTGTCTCTAGGTGAAACCGCAGCCGCCACACACTCTCACTGAATCTCTGCACACGCTGTCTGCATTACTTCTCCGGTAACTCCGCTTTTGCTCCACGCTGAGGACACTATTTGGGAAGTCGGTTTGTATATACTACCATCAGGATTACCGGTCTGTATTACCAATATACAAATAAGGATATCTTGCCTCTCATGTCATTTGTTGCTGCTTGCCTCAAGTAATCAAGTAATCAAGTTTACCTGCCATACTAAGCTATTAACCAGTTTATTTCATGTACTAACTGTTACATCAACTCTTCCGCTTGTGATTCATTTCATTGACTTGCACAGTGACTTTTGCCATATCTATCATTATGCTTCAAAGTACTGCTCCATTTTGCATTAACCTCTGATGTACTTTTTGTGCTTAAACTGACTTTAACCCAGCAACTACTCACAACTGCAAATCATGTATCCGGTTGTAAATAACCAATGAACCTACCTTGCACAACTCTAACTAAAGTGTGTGTGTGTGTGTGCAAGCTATGTAAATATTTTATATGTGTGTGATGCGAGTCTGCAACTATTTTGGAAGTGAATAAGTTTCTCTCTAAACGCTGGAATTCGAGTTATCCTACATTACCATACTATATTGTTGTTTAGCTCATTCCATTTCCTCTTGTATACCATCTTCACACTGTATCCTACAGTAGTGACCCTCAGATCTATGAGCATAACAGGGTTCACACAAGTTAGATCTTAGTGAACCCGAGGTAAGGTGTGAGACTGAGTGGTCCTGCAATAACAAGGGTACTAGTTCATACTTAAACATAACATATTACCAAGCCTATAAAAATAACTAGTACCTTGTTTAATGGATATAACAGAGCTTTACAATAGGGTTGGCTCCCTAGCTCAAAGTATGGATCACATGATACAGGGACTAAGGGAGATACAATTGGAGAACCAAAACATCAGAAAATTCATAAATGACCATCTTGCCAGTAAGCCTCCTGTAGCTGAAAACTCAGCTGAACCTTTAATTAGCCCTCCTGAAAAATTCTCTGGGGAGAGAGCTTTGTTTAGGGATTTTAAGAACTCTTGTACACTGATGTTTACTCTGAAACCTAAATCATACCCAACAGATAGGGTCAGGGTATTAACTGTTATCTCATTCTTACGTGGTGAGGCCAGGTCTTGGGCTAATGCCTATTATGAGAAAGATGATCCCATCTTAAATTCTCTCGATGCATTCTTTTCTGCCATGTCTCTGCTTTATGAGGATCACAATAAACAGAACACTGCAGAAACAGCTATTAGGTCCTTACGTCAAGGGAAAAGAGTCGTGGAAGAATATATCACGGATTTCAAACGTTGGGCACCGGACACTCAGTGGAACACTCCAGCTTTAAGGAATCAATACCGATTAGGTCTCAGTGAAGCAATAAAAGATGAGATTGCACGTGGTATCATTCCTGATGATTTAGAAGCCCTCATGACACTCAGCATAGGTATAGACCGAAGGTTAAGGGAAAGAAAATCTGAAAGATCCTTCAGTGATGCAAGCTACAGAAGATTATCCACTTATCAAGCTACGCCTTCAACCTTACCAGCAAGGTCCTTTGATGAACCTATGGATGTAGCAGTGATTCTTGGTCCTCTAAAACCCGAAGAAAAAGCTAGGCGCAAATTATTGAACCTTTGTTTATACTGCGCTGATAAAGATCACACTGTTAAGGATTGTCCATTACTTCTTCGCCAAAAGAAGGGTAAGACACCTCCTAGTTATCATATAATCAATATGGTACATGATTTCAATTCTCATTTGTCCCTTCCTCTCTTCCTACAGTGGTATCATCGGAAGATAGACGTACAGGCCGTAGTTGACTCTGGCGCATCTGGGAATTTTGTAGATATTTCCTTTGTTGCTAAAAATAAGATCCCACTAATAAAAAAGAGTGTTTCACTTGCTATACGTTTGGTTGATGGCTCACTATTCAGTTCAGGTCCCATAACACATCACACCATCCCTATTACTGTAATAACTAAGTCTGGTCATATTGAGCAGTTGTCTTTCGATGTACTTCCCACTTCAGTATATCCTATGATACTAGGTTTAAACTGGTTAATAAGACATAACCCCACTATTTCATGGTGTGAAGGGTCTGTGATCTTTGATTCTGCATTTTGTAAACATTTATGTTTTAGCAAACACTCTTTATACCATTTATCTGTCAATGGCCTACCTGATTGTTACAAAGAATTTAGTGACGTTTTTGATAAGGTTGAGGCAGACACACTACCACCACACAGGTCGTATGATTGTCCTATTGATCTCATACCAGACAGTACCATACCTATAGGACATATATATCTGCTTTCAGAGCCAGAATTAGCTCATTTGAAAGACTATTTGGATGATAACTTGAAAAAAGGCTTCATTAGACCCTCCACATCCTCCGTTGGAGCGTCTATGTTTTTTGTTAAGAATAAGGATGGTAGTCTCCGTCCAATCATTGACTATAGGCAACTTAACAAATGCACAAAGAAAAACAGATACCCCCTGCCTCTCATTCCTGAACTAATTGAACGGTTACGTGGTGCTGTTATTTATACAAAACTGGATCTTAGAGGTGCCTACAATTTGATTAGGATGAGAGCAGGGGATGAGTGGTTAACAGCCTTCCGTACACGTTACGGCCTTTATGAATACACTGTAATGCCGTTTGGTTTATGCAACGCACCGGCGACATTTCAGTGTTTCATAAATGATGTGTTTCATGATCTCTTAGATGTATGTATTGTCATCTATCTGGACGACATTCTTATATTCTCAGAGTCATACGAAAAACATGTGTCTCATGTGAAGCAGGTTTTACTACGATTAAGAGTCCATCGTCTTTTCGCTAAGCTTGAAAAGTGTATATTCAATACAGATACAATTTCCTTCTTAGGATACAACATATCACCTTTAGGTATCTCCATGGAATCTAACAAGGTGGATGCTATAACCAATTGGCCTGCTCCCCGTAACAAGAAAGAAATCCAGAGATTTTTAGGGTTTGCAAACTTTTATCGCAAATTCATTAAAGGGTTTTCACATATTGTTCAACCATTGACTTACTTAACACGTAAACATATAAAATTTGTTTGGAATCAGTCAGCAGAAGATTCTTTCATTAGTCTGAAACAGAAATTTATTACAGCTCCGATTCTACAATTCCCAGATCCCAGTTGTCAATACACCCTGGAGGTTGATGCTTCCGAATATGCTCTTGGGGCAATCCTTTCTCAAAGAAAGTCTCCTACGGAACCTCTTCACCCAATATCTTACTACTCCAGAGTAATGACCTCTGCAGAAATGAATTATGGTATTGGTGATAAGGAGCTTCTTGCTATCAAATCTGCCCTAGAGTTCTGGAGACATCTTCTGGAAGGAACACAACACCCTATTCTGATATACACTGACCATCGGAATCTTGAATTTCTGAGATCTAACAAAACCTTGACTTCACGTCAAGTCAGGTGGAGTCTTTTCTTTTCACGATTTGATTATATCATAACATATAGGCCCGGCTCCAAAAATCTCAAGGCAGACTCTCTTTCTCGAAAGGATCCGAAACCTTTGCATATAGAAACACCTGAATCTATCATACCCTCAGATAGAATAATCTGTTTGACTACCGGCTTCAAAACCACCTTAAAACAACATCTGTCTCAGGACTCATCTTTACAGCAACTTGGATTAAGCAAACATCAGGATGGTCTGTACTACCATGACAATCTACTGTATATACCTGAAGTTCTCAGGGAAGAGATTGTTGGTTATGCTCATGACTCACTATTAGCAGGTCATCCTGGAGTTCATAAGACATTGCATTTATTAAAGAGAGATTATTGGTGGCCCAAAATGATTGACACAGTCACTCGATATGTACAAAGTTGTCCCACATGTACCACCAAGAAACACCCACATAATCGCCCTTATGGTTACCTTCTTTCGCTTCCAATCCCAGACAGACCTTGGACAGATATCGCCATGGATTACATAGTGGACTTACCATCTTCATCAAATTTCAACACCATATTAGTGGTGGTTGATTTGTTTTCTAAAATGGCTCATTTCATCCCCCACAGGGGTCTTCCAACAGCTTCAGAAACTGCCTCTCTATTCTTAAACAACATAGTGAAACTTCATGGATTGCCCAAATCTGTCACTACGGATAGGGGGTCACAATTCACATCTAGGTTTTGGACCCAGCTATGTCGTACCCTCAACATCTGTAGAAGACTCAGCTCAGCCTATCATCCCCAGACGAATGGGCAAACGGAGAGAACTAATCAGTCACTTGAGCAGTATCTCCGCTGCTATTGTACTTTAGAACAAGATAATTGGCACTCACTGTTGGCCACTGCCGAATTTGCTCATAACAACTCACTACACTCCTCTATGAGAACCACACCATTTTTCGTCAACTATGGGTTTCATCCATCATATCATCCTACCTGTATGTCTGATTCTACACTACCAATGGTAAACGATACAGTCAATTCAATTGCTAATGGTTTTGCTTCCTTAAAAACAGTTCTAGAAGAGGCACAAACCACCCAGAAGCATCATTATGACTTACGCAGATCTAAACCTCCAGATTATGCTGTTGGCGACAAGGTCTGGCTTAGTACAAAAAACCTACGTTTAAAGATCCCCAGTAAAAAATTAGGTGCTTTGTATTTGGGTCCATATGAGATTATTAAAGTAATCAATCCTAATGCTGTGACTCTTCAATTACCATCTACTCTGAAGATACATCCAACGTTCCATGTGTCCTTGTTAAAACCCTACTCCTTGGTCAGGGGTAACCTACAGAGTTCTTCTGTTGTTCCTCAAGTGAGTGATGATGTTGAATATGAAATTGATTCTATCTTGGACTCCAGATACCTTCATGATCAACTACAGTATTTGGTAAGATGGAAGGGTTATGCTCCTGAGGAGGATTCGTGGGAGCCGTCCTCTAACTTCTCTGCCCCCCAACTCCTCTCTTTGTACCACCGGAGAAATCCTGACCGTCCTGGTCCTTGATCCGCGGAGCGGCTCCTTGAGGGGGGAGTTCTGTCAGGGTTTTACCATTCTGTACCTTTAACTACTAATTACCATACTGCTATTTAAGGCTCCACCTAGTGTTGAACGTTGCTTGGTAATTTGTTCAGTCACTCACTGTTCCTGAACGCTACGCACCCAGTAATTCCCTCCTGTCTAAGTTGGGATTCCCTGCTACTGATACTAATTTCTGTTACTCAAGACTTGCGGTATTGCAGCACCTCATCTCTGTTCCTGTTTCTCTCGCTGCTGCTTGCTTCCTGCTCACTCGCATGCTGGTCCGTTGGCGTGTGACGTCACGCCCGACTTGTCTCTAGGTGAAACCGCAGCCGCCACACACTCTCACTGAATCTCTGCACACGCTGTCTGCATTACTTCTCCGGTAACTCCGCTTTTGCTCCACGCTGAGGACACTATTTGGGAAGTCGGTTTGTATATACTACCATCAGGATTACCGGTCTGTATTACCAATATACAAATAAGGATATCTTGCCTCTCATGTCATTTGTTGCTGCTTGCCTCAAGTAATCAAGTAATCAAGTTTACCTGCCATACTAAGCTATTAACCAGTTTATTTCATGTACTAACTGTTACATCAACTCTTCCGCTTGTGATTCATTTCATTGACTTGCACAGTGACTTTTGCCATATCTATCATTATGCTTCAAAGTACTGCTCCATTTTGCATTAACCTCTGATGTACTTTTTGTGCTTAAACTGACTTTAACCCAGCAACTACTCACAACTGCAAATCTTGTATCCGGTTGTAAATAACCAATGAACCTACCTTGCACAACTCTAACTAAAGTGTGTGTGTGTGTGTGTGTGCAAGCTATGTAAATATTTTATATGTGTGTGATGCGAGTCTGCAACTATTTTGGAAGTGAATAAGTTTCTCTCTAAACTCTGGAATTCGAGTTATCCTACATTACCATACTATATTGTTGTTTAGCTCATTCCATTTCCTCTTGTATACCATCTTCACACTGTATCCTACAGTAGTGACCCTCAGATCTATGAGCATAACAGGGTTCACACAAGTTAGATCTTAGTGAACCCGAGGTAAGGTGTGAGACTGAGTGGTCCTGCAAGAACAAGGGTACTAGTTCATACTTAAACATAACAGAAGCCAAATGTATTTTTGATTTGGACACTGTCACTCCTAAGGGCCTGAACACGATGATTAATTTTGGCTGCTGGTAAAAATGAATGACTTATAGGAAGCTCCTCCATTGGACATTTATATATAAAAAAATTCTACCTACTCCATAGGCATGGATGTCATTAAGAGGTGGTGTGTGCATTATTTGTAGTAGACCATTGATACCACGAGTGTAGATTAGTCTCATGGATCCATACCAACAGTTATGTGCCCCCATATGAGTATTATGCTGCTCAATTTTTTTAGCACCACTTATAGCTACTTCTATATTAAGATTTTCCCCAGCTAAACGGGAGCTCATTTGCGTTAAGTATTATATTATGTTTAAGTTTGTGATGTTTATCATAACAAAATTATTAGTATAGATTTTCAATATGTATGTATCTCTTTGTAATTAGGTACATTCATCCCTTTGACCGCTCTCCCACACCACCTGTATGACAGCGCATCGAACGGTTATTTACTGTTGTCATGGCAACCTTCACACTGCCTGCTACTCTGATGGCTGTGGCGGAGGATGTCATCAATATGCGAGGTTGGGCATGGATCTCCAGTAGTGTGCTAGGAAGTTCGGCGGATGGCGGTTTAGGGTCATTGGGTTCATCACTCATTTTAGGTATTTCATTAAGGATTACACAGGGTAAATAAGGGGGGGTCTGTTGGGGAGCACTGTATGTCTTTCATGGGCTCTGTTTGAAAAAGGTTCACAATAGAACCGAAACGTTATGGGTTAAGGCCCTTTTATTTGTTCTAAGCACTTTATGGATTAAAGGCTTATGTGAAAAGTATCCTGAGTTGCCAGCTTTTTTCCAATTACACTGCATATCCTTGGCCAGGTTTGTGTTCTGGGGACTGTTTGCATTTATCTAATCTGCAGAGCACCCGGCAGTTGTGTAGATGGTGTGGGCCACTTATTTTACTACTATTTGGATGTATATATATATATATATATATATATATATATATATATATATATAAATATATATATATATATATATATATATATATATATATATAGCGCTATGTATCTTACATAGGTTTTCTGTACCTCTCCTTTTCTATGAACCCCATAAAAGATAGTAGTGCTTTATACATTTATTTATTTATTTATACATGTATTTATCTAAATATTTATTTATTCATTTAATCATATATTTTATTTTCAACATCACTGCCCGTGATCTAACAATAAGACATTTCCTAATTGTTTAATTGCACTTAATATACATGGGCTGATTCATTCTTCCTGTTCAGAGAACCTGTTCCACTTTCGTTTATTGTTTTTTTTTTTTTTCATAAATAAGTACTTTCTTTCCTAAGACATGGAGAGTCCACAACGTTATTTCAATTACTAGTGGGATATTCACTCCTGGCCAGCAGGAGGAGGAAAAGAGCACCCCAGCAAAGCTGTTAAGTGTCACTTCCCTTACCCATAACCCTCAGTCATTCTCTTTGCCTCTGTCAATGGAGGATGTGAAGTTTGGTGTCTGAAGAAATGTATTCCTTTTTCAGGTACTTTTCCCTGTAAGCAAGGATTTCGGTTTATCTGTTTCCATGTCAATCTCTTGAGTAAGATTAGTGGTGGCTGTTAAGCACAAAGTTTACGTCCAATGCACTATTGATTCGGGAAAACTTTTAATGAAGCATACAGACAAGCAAAAAACAAAAGCTACGTTTCGGGCTAACACGCCCTTAATCATTAGAACCAAGTGTGGAAGTGGTAAAGCCACTTTCACGAAAGAATGCGGTATCAGCACTCGCTGTCCTGACCACAAACGGCGTTAAATTCCATTATTTAAAACATAACCTTTATTAGATAATAATAAAAATTAGGGGAGAGGGGGGGACATGTACGATTAAAAACCTAGAATAGAGTAGTCATGTATAGATTCCTTAATATGATAAAATTATATTAATAGGCCTTTGGGGTATGATATCCCATGTAATAATATTAAGGTATAATCTATACTTTAGTCTGTGTGGCACTAAGGTTAGAGTGTATAGAAACTTGAGTGTATCGTGCTGGTATTCTCATAAATAAATAAACTACTCAAGGTAGGGTATTCTCCTATTGCAACCTAGTTGTAAATTATCATCTCAGACAAAAATCTAGAAAGTCAGTATTGTAACCTATACGTAATGGTATACTATTGTGTATAACACTGAATAAATATATAGGCTCACTATCTGTAGGGACTAATTAAGTCATAACTCAATGGAAAGTATGGTATAAAATACCTATATAGAATAGTTTTGGAATTAGTGAGATATTGCTGAGCAATGTGGACAATTAAACAGAATAGATAATAAATCTATATTGTGTCGTGGAGTTGCACTGACAAACTCATTATGAGTTCTCAAATATAGAATATGAGTTGTGTTATTTATTAATTTACTGTTTCGACATGCAACATATAATAGTCCTTCTCGTTTGATGATACTAAATATCTGGAGACGTAGAAATAGCTCTGTATGGTCTACTATGCTATATTCAGTGTGTCATGACAATCAAAATTTAGGATTGCATTATACGGGTTGGTGTAAGTGTGGTGTCACAACAACTAATGGTTCCCAATTCGTGTTAATAAATTGATATATTGGTGTCCCAGAAGTAGTGTTATGATTATAACATATCGTTTATAAGGGAATGAGTCCACTTAGATGGTAAATAAGATATTTATTACTGCCAAGGCCAGAAGATGCTAAGATATGGATGGTCAAATGTATAGATCCCTCATATCTTTACAGTAATGTATATATTTCAAATACTATGCATAAGAAAAGGCTAAGCCATATATGTTATCAGGCAGAAGCAACAATGTGTATGTATGCCTGTGTTTCTTTGTTAGTTAATGTACCAAATGACTTTGTTTCTATGTTCAACAAAGATCTCGCTGTAAATGCTGTGCCACAGTATTAATATAGATAACCTGAAACACTGGTTATTGTATGAATTCAATTTTTACGTATCGTGCCAAATTAATTTCCCCATCACCTGGTAGTTATGTATCTACCAGTTTATAATTGGTTTTATTAGTTCACTGTAATTCTGTTATAGATGTATTACTGTAACCTATACACTAGGATAAGTCCATTTAACTGGTGAATGAGTTATTTACTGCTGCCAAGGCAGAATTATGCTAAGATTAATCTAATCCAGTTTGTGGACTTTTAATATCTTTACAGTGACATATGCATATTAAATACTGTGCATTAGAAAAAACTAGGTGATGAAAGTTGTCTGGCAGGAGCAACAATGTATATATATATATGCTTGTGTTACTTTGTTAGTAGATGTATCAGATAACTTTATATCTATAAATAGCAAAGGTGACACTGCAGATATTGTGCCGTAGTAATGATACAAAAGACCTGAAATATTAGTGATTGAATAAACTTAGTTCCTACAGAGCATACCAAGTTTTTACCTCGTTACCTGGTAATTATATATATACTAATATTATAGTTAATTACATTGGTTCACTATAATTCTGTTGTAAGTATATTATTGTAACGTCTGCCTTTTGGTACACTAAACTGTCAGCTGTAATCGTGGTATCTAAATTTGCAAGTACCACATCACATAAAAGAGCCGTTTACATATAAACCCATATGGATCAGGTATATAGTTAAGTGAGTACCGGTAACTTGCTGGTTTAAATTCTATACAGATCGTGCATAAATTGGTTAAAGTTTACAGGAATCATTATACTGGGAAGTTAATGGAGGTATAATTAGAGTTAAGGTGTCTGGGTACCAGTGCGGTTATCTGTTTGTATGGTAAGCTATATATGTTGGCGTGTAGATACACGTCTCAGTACACGCTCCCGGTAACGGTTACAATAAAGAGACCCCACTTGAACCTCAGCGCCACAAAATATAATTAAAGACTGCTCGTTCCTAACATTTAAAAAAAAAGAGCTGGCAATGCTCTAACACTACACCTAATGCGTTTCGCCCGTATAGGGCTTTCTCAAAGCCTTTCTTTGAGAAAGCCCTATACGGGCGAAACACGTTAGGTGTAGTGTTAGAGCATTGCCAGCTCTTTTTTTTAATGTTAGGAACGAGCAGTCTTTAATTATATTTTGTGGCGCTGAGGTTCAAGTGGGGTCTCTTTATTGTAACCGTTACCGGGAGCGTGTACTGAGACATGTATCTACAAGCCAACATATATAGCTTACCATACAAACAGATAACCGCACCGGTACCCGGACACCTTAACTCTAATTATACCTCCATTAACTTCCCAGTATAACAAGTCCTGTAAACTTTAACCAATTTATGCATGATCTGTATAGAATTTAAACCAGCAAGTTACCGGTACTCACTTAACTATATACCTCATCCATATGGGTTTATATGTAAATGGCTCTTTTATGTGATGTGGTACTTGCAAATTTAGATACCACGATTACAGCTGACAGTTTAGTGTACCAAAAGGCAGACGTTACAATAATATACTTACAACAGAATTATAGTGAACCAATGTAATTAACTATAATATTAGTATATATATAATTACCAGGTAACAAGGTAAATAACTTGGTATACTCTGTAGGAACTAAGTTTATTCAATCACTAATATTTCAGGTCATTTGTATAATTACTATGGCACAATATCTGCAGTGTCACCTTTGCTATTTATAGATATAAAGTTATCTGATACATCTACTAACAAAGTAACACAAGCATATATATACATTGTTGCTCCTGCCAGACAACTTTCATCGCCTAGTTTTTTCTTATGCACAGTATTTAATATGCATATGTCACTGTAAAGATATTAAAAGTCCATAGACTGGATCAGATTAATCTTAGCATAATTCTGCCTTGGCAGCAGTAAATAACTCATTCACCAGTTAAATGGACTTATCCTAGTGTATAGGTTACAGTAATACATCTATAACAGAATTACAGTGAACTAATAAAACCAATTATAAACTGGTAGATACATAACTACCAGGTTATGGGGAAATTAATTTGGCACGATACGTAAAAATTGAATTCATACAATAACCAGTGTTTCAGGTTATCTATATTAATACTGTGGCACAGCATTTACAGCGAGATCTTTGTTGAACATAGAAACAAAGTCATTTGGTACATTAACTAACAAAGAAACACAGGCATACATACACATTGTTGCTTCTGCCTGATAACATATATGGCCTAGCCTTTTCTTATGCATAGTACTTGATATATATACATTACTGTAAAGATATGAGGGATCTATACATTTGACCATACATATCTTAGCATCTTCTGGCCTTGGCAGTAATAAATATCTTATTTACCATTTAAGTGGACTCATTCCCTTATAAACGATATGTTATAATCATAACACTACTTCTGGGACACCAATATATCAATTTATTAACACGAATTGGGAACCATTAGTTGTTGTGACACCACACTTACACCAACCAGTATAATGCAATCCTAAATTTTGATTGTCATGACACACTGAATATAGCATAGTAGACCATACAGAGCTATTTCTACGTCTCCAGATATTTAGTATCATCAAACGAGAAGGACTATTATATGTTGCATGTCGAAACAGTAAATTAATAAATAACACAACTCATATTCTATATTTGAGAACTCATAATGAGTTTGTCAGTGCAACTCCACGACACAATATAGATTTATTATCTATTCTGTTTAATTGTCCACATTGCTCAGCAATATCTCACTAATTCCAAAACTATTCTATATAGGTATTTTATACCATACTTTCCATTGAGTTATGACTTAATTAGTCCCTACAGATAGTGAGCCTATATATTTATTCAGTGTGATACACAATAGTATTCCATTACGTATAGGTTACTATACTTACTTTCTAGATTTTTGTTCTGAGATGATAATTTACAACTAGGTTGCAATAGGAGAATACCCTACCTTGAGTACTTTATTTCTTTACGAGAATACCAGCACGATACACTCAAGTTTCTATACACTCTAACATTAGTGCCACACAGACTAAAGTATAGATTATACCTTAATATTATTACTTGGGCTATCATAACGCAAAGGCCTATTAATATAATTTTATCATATTAAGGAATCTATACATGACTACTCTATCCTAGGTTTTTAATCGTACATGTCCCCCCCTCTCCCCTAATTTTTATTATTATCTAATAAAGGTTATGTTTTAAATAATGGAATTTAACGCCGTTTGTGGTCAGGACAGCGAGTGCTAATACCGCATTATTTCGTGAAAGTGGCTTTACCACTTCCACACTTGGTTCTAATATAACTTTCGTGCGGAGCACCCCTCCCTTTATTATTATTATTAAAACTCTCAGTTATAACTAATTACGAACAACTATTGTTTATATAGTGGGGAGTTTGTCCAAGGGTAGTGCCATTGCTCAACTCGGTCTCCAATAAACGCCCTTAATCATGCATGGTTTCTGTGTACACCTGTGTTACCTTTAAAGGCTGCTTCAGCCAATGGGCACACACTTAAAGTATTAACTCTAAACATACCAAAATGTGCTCTATACAAACAATGAATAATTCCCCCTAGTGGATAAGAATAATACAAAAAGTTTTTTAAAAAAAACATTTTTTCTTTTCATTATTACATTTCTTTAAAAACAAATGTACAGCAATCGGGAAAAAAAATGAAGGCAGCAAAAACTTTAACCTTTGACATTATTCATATGATATGGGTATAGACTATCATAATAAAATTGGCAGGATGGTTATCCTTTCTCTAATATAAAGATTTACATATGCCAAATCACTATAGAGGGTAAATCTTATGGATTGATAAAGGGTATTTTATGACAGGGGATAGATATGAGACCTACAAGAACACAGATAAATCAAAGTCTTTATTGAGGCCTTTCGGATACATAGAATCCAAACTATGTTTCCAAAATGCCTCCCTTTGTTTGAGGTATATTTCTCTGTCTCCTCCTGCTATTAAAGGGCCAACATGGTCAATTAGTTGCCAAGTCCCTTGTTGAGAGTTGACAGGATAGTAGGGGACCCCCCACTTAAGGAGTCCAGATTACATGATATGGGTAAGAAATTTTTGGATAGGGGTTACCATAAGGCACTGGTCCATAAAGAGGTCAATAAGATAAGTACAAATGGGATTATGAACACTACACCTAAAAGGGTTAAGAAAGATAGATTGGTGTTCATATCCCATTATAACCTATATAGTGATAGAATATCACGTATTATTAAAAAAACATTGGAATATTTTAAAACATTGTAATTTGGACACCCCGGCCTTTAGGGAGATACCTATGATGGCATATAAAAGGGTTAAGAACCTCAAGGACATGTTGGTTAGGAGTGACTTAGGCCCTAGATGCACTGATTCCACTAGATACATCACCAAAAAAAGTTTGGGTACTTTCCCCAGTTTGGGGTGTATGAATTGTAATTCTGTTATTAAAGGTAATTTTTTTGTGCATCCTCGTAGTGGTAAAAAAATTAATATTCGATCATACTACACTTGTGAGTCTTCCCATGTTGTTTATTTGATCAAATGCCTGTGTGCTAAAATGTACATAGGTGAAACGACGCAAAAAATAAGAGAACGTCTTAACCATCATAGGTGTAATATAAGGAAAGAGGATTTACAGGCTCCAGTTGCATGCCATTTCTTTGAAGAAGGGCATCAAATCAGCCAACTACGTTGGCAAATAATTGACCATGTTGGCTCTTTAAGAGCAGGAGGAGACAGAGAAAGATACCTCAAACAAAGGGAGGCATTTTGGATACATAAATTGGATTCTATGTATCCGAAAGGCCTCAATAGAGACTTTGACTTATTTGTGTTCCTGTAGATCTTGTATCTATCCCCTGTCATGAAATACCCTTTATCAATCCATAATATTTACCCTCCATGGTGATTTGTATATGTAAATCTTTATATTAGAGAAAGGATAACCATCCTGCCAATTTTGTTATGATAGTCTGTACCCATATTATATAAATATTATCTAAGGGTTACAGTTTTTTCTGCCTTCATTTCTTCCCCAATTGTTGTACATTTGTTTCCCAATTGTTGTACATTACAATGTAATAATGAAAAGAAAAAAACAAAATTTATGCTTAGCTGATAAATTTATTTCTCTTGTGGTGTATCCAGTCCACTGGTTCATCCATTACTTGTGGGATATTCTCCTTCCCAACAGGAAGTTGCAAGAGGACACCCACAGCAGAGCTGTCTATATAGCTCCTCCCCTAACTGCCACCCCCAGTCAGTCGACTGAAGACAAGCAAGAAAAAAGGAGAAACTATAGGGTGCAGTGGTGACTGTAGTTTAAAAATAAAAAACACCTGCCTTAAAATGACAGGGCGGGCCGTGGACTGGATACACCACAAGAGAAATAAATTTATTAGGTAAGCATACATTTTGTTTTCTCTTGTAAAGGTGTATCCAGTCCACGGGTTCATCCATTACTTGTGGGATACCAATACCAAAGCTGTAGGACACGGATGAAGGGAGGGACAAGGCAGGCACTTAAATGGAAGGCACCACTGCCTGTAAGACCTTTCTCCCAAAAATAGCCTCTGAAGAAGCAAAAGTATTGAATTTGTAGAATTTAGAAAAAGTGTGAAGCGAAGACCAAGTCGCCGCCTTATAAATGAGGCCTCATTTTTAAAAGCCCATGCGGAAGCCACTGCTCTAGTGGAATGAGCTGTAATTCTTTCAGGAGGCTGCTGGCCAGCAGTCTCATAGATAAGCGGATTATGCTTCTCAGCCAAAAAGAAAGAGAATTTGCCGAAGCCTTTTGGCCTCTCCTCTGTCCAGAGTAGACAACAAACAAAGCAGATGTTTGACGAAAATCCTTCGTAGGTTGTAAATAAAACTTTAAAGCACGAACCACATCACGATTGTGTAAAAGACGTTCCTTCTTTGAGGAAGGATTAGGACATAATGAAGGAACAACAATCTCCTCATTGATGTTCTTATTAGATACTACCTTAGGAAGAAACCCAGGTTTGGTACGCAAAACTACCTTATCTGCATGGAAAATCAGATAAGGGGAATCACACTGTAAAGCAGATAACTCCGAAACTCTTCAAGCCGAGGAGATAGCTACTAGGAACAGAACTTTCCAAGATAAAAGTTTAATATCTATGGAATGCAAAGGTTCAAACGGAACCCCTTGAAGAACTTTAAGAATTAAATTTAAACTCCATGGCTGAGCAACAGGTTTAAACACAGGCTTAATTCTAACTAAAGCCTGACAAAACGCCTGAACGTTTGTGCAAAAGAATAGACAGAGCAGAAATCTGTCCCTTTAAGGAACTAGCAGACAATCCTTTCTCCAATCCCTCTTGGAGAAAGGATAAGATTCTAGGAATCCTGACTTTACTCCATGAGTAGCCCTTGGATTCACACCAATGAAAATATTTACACCATATCTTATGATAGATTTTCCTGGTGACAGGCTTTCAAGCCTGAATTAAGGTATCAATGACCGACTCAGAAAAACCACGCTTTGATAGAATCAAGCGTTCAATCTCCAAGCAGTCAGACGCAGAGAAATTAGATTTGGATGTTTGAAAGGACCTTGAAGTAGAAGGTCCTGCATCAGCAGCAGAGTCCATGGTGGAAAGGATGACATGTCCACCATATCTGCATACCAAGTCCTGCGTGGCCATGCAGGAGCTATCAAAATCACTGAAGCTCTCTCCTGCTTGATCTTGGCAATCAGACGAGGGAGCAGAGGAAACGGTGGAAACACATAAGCCAGGCTGAAGGACCAGGGCGCTGCTAGAGCATCTATCAGCGCTGCCTTGGGATCCCTGGACCTGGACCCGTAACTAGGAAGCTTTGCGTTCTGACGATACGCCATGAGATCCAGTTCTGGTTTGCCCCATAGTTGAATCAACTGGGCAAATACCTTTGGATGGAGCTCCCACTCCCCCGGATGAAAAGTCTGCTGACTTAGGAAATCCGCCTCCCAGTTCTCTACTCCTGGGATATGGATAGCTGAGAGATGGCAAGAGTGAACCTCTGCCCATAGAATTATCTTTGAAACCTCCAACATTGCCAGGGGGCTCCTTGTACCCCCCTGATGTTTGATATAGGCTACAGTCATGATGTTGTCTGACTGAAATCTGATGAACCTGACCGCAGCTAGCTGAGGCCAAGCCTGAAGAGCATTGAATATTGCTCTTAGTTCCAGAATGTTTATCGGAAGGAGGGCTTCCTCCTGAGTCCACGAACCCTGAGCCTTCAGGGAGTTCCTGACTGCGCCCCAGCCCAGAAGGCTGGCATCTGTCGTCACTATAGTCCATTCTGGCCTGCGGAAGCTCATTCCCCTGGACAGATGGACCCGAGATAGCCACAAGAGAAGAGAATCCCTGGTCTCTTGATCCAGATTTAGCAGAGGGGACAAATCTGTGTAATCCCCATTCCACTGATTGAGCATGCAAAGTTGTAGTGGTCTGAGATGTAGGCGGGCAAATGGAACTATGTCCATTGCCACTACCATTAAGCCGATTACTTCCATACACTGAGCCACTGACAGCTGAGAAGTGGAATAAAGAGCACTGCAGGAAGTTAGAAGCTTTGACAACCTGACCTCTGTCAGAAACATCTTCATTTCTACTGAATCTATCAGAGTTCCTAGGAAGGAAACTCTTGTGAGAGGTGAGAGAGAACTCTTTTCTTCCTTCACCTTCCACCCATGAGACCTCAGGAATGCCAGAACAATGTCTGTATGGGTCTTGGCGATTTGAAAATTTGATGCCTGTATCAGAATGTCGTCTAGGTAAGGAGCCACCGCTATGCCTCGTGGCCTTAGAACCGCCAGTAGGGACCCTAGAACCTTCGTAAAGATTCTTGGTGCCGTGGCTAACCCGAAGGGAAGAGCCACAAACTGGTAATGCCTGTCTAGGAAGGCAAACCTGAGACACCGATGATGATCTCTGTGTATCGGAAAGTGTAGATAAGCATCCTTTAAGTCCACGGTAGTCATATATTGAGCCTCCTGGATCATAAGTAGGATGGTTCGAATAGTCTCCATCTTGAAGGATGGGACCCTGAGAAATTGGTTTAGGATCTTGAGATCCAAGATTGGTCTGAAAGTTCCCTCTTTTTTGGGAACTATAAACAGATTTGAATAGAATCCTTGCCCCTGTTCCTCCCTTGGAACTGGGTGGATCACTCCCATAACCAGAAGGTCTTAAACTCAATGTAAGAATGCCTCTCTCTTTATCTGGTTTGCAGATAATTGTGAGAGATGAAATCTCCCCTTTGGAGATGAGGCTTTGAAATCCAGAAGATATCCCTGGGAAACAATCTCCAGAGCCCAGGGATCCTGGACATCTCTTGCCCAAGCCTGGGAGAAGAGAGAAAGTCTGCCCCCAACTAGATCCGGTCCCGGATCGGGGGCTACTCCTTCATCCTGTCTTAGAGGCAGCAGCAGTTTTTTTGGCCTGCTTTCCCTTGTTCCAAGCCTGGTTAGGTCTCCAGACTGGCTTGGACTGGGCAAAATTTCCTTCTTGTTTTGCAGTAGAGGAAGTTGAAGCTGCGCCACTCTTGAAGATATGAAAGGAACGAAAATTAGTCTGTTTGGTTCTTAATTTGTTGGACCTATCCTGGGGAAGGGCGTGGCCTTTTCCTCCAGTAATATCAGAAATGATCTCCTTCAGTCCAGGCCTGAATAGGGTCTGCCCTTTGAAGGGGATGTTGAGAAGCTTAGACTTTGAAGTAACGTCAGCTGACCAGGATTTAAGCCATAGCGCCCTCTGCACCTGAATGGCAAAACCTGAATTCTTAGCCGTTAGCTTTGTTAAATGAAAAACGGCGTCAGAAATAAATGAATTGGCTAACTTAAGAGCTTTAAGCCTGTCTAGGATATCATCCAACTGGGTCTCCACCTGTAGAGCCTCTTCAAGAGACTCGAACCAAAAAGCCGCTGCAGCAGTGACTGGGGCAATACATGCAAGAGGCTGGAGAATAAAACCTTGTTGTATAAAGATTTTCTTAAGGAAACCCTCTAATTTTTTTATCCATTGGATCTAGGAAAGCACAACTGTCCTCGACGGGGATAGTTGTACGCTTAGCTAGGGTAGAGACTGCTCCCCCCACCTTAGGGACCGTCTGCCATGAGTCCCGTGTAGCAGCATCAATTTAAAAGCAGGAGGGGGAGAGAACGGTACACCTGGTCTATCCCATTCCTTCGTAATAATTTCTGAAAACCTCTTAGGGATTGGAAAAACATCAGTGTAAACAGGCACTGCAAAGTATTTGTCCATTTTACACAATTTCTCTGCGACTACCATGGTGTCACAGTCATCCAGAGTTGCTAAAACTTCCCTGAGCAACAAGCGGACTTGTTCAAGCTTTAATTTAAATGCTGTCATTTCAGAGTCAGACTGAAGTAACGCCTTCCCTGAATCAGAAATGTCACCCACACATAGAAGCTCTCCTGCTTCGGCTTCTGTACATTGTGAGGGTATATCAGACATAACTACTAAAGTGTCAGAAAGCTCTGTATTTGTTCTAGCCCCAGAGCTGTCTCGCTTTCCTTGTAGCCCTGGCAGTTGGACAATACCTCTGTGAGGGTATGATTCATAACTGCCGCCATGTCTTGTAAGGTAAACGCATTGGACGCGCCAGATGTACTTGGCGTCACTTGCGCGGGAGTTATAGGTTCTGACACATTGGGACAGCTAGGTTGTTTAACCTCCCTTTTGTCAGTCTGAGAAACCTCTGGTGATAAATCTTTAAAACCCATAATATGGTCTTTATAACTTATAGAAAGGTCAGTGCATTTGGTACACATTCTAAGAGGGGGTTCCACAATGGCTTCTAAACATAATGAACAAGGAGTTTCCTCTATGTCAGACATGTTTAACAGACTAGTAATGAGACCAGCAAGCTTGGAAAACACTTTAATAAATGTGAAAAAGCAATTAAACAAAAACGGTACTGTGCCTTTAAGAGAAAAAAACTACCACATAAACTGCAAAACAGTGTTAAAAAGTAGTAAACTCTACGAAATGTTTACAGTGTGTATAAGAGACTAAAGCAGCATTGCACCCACTTGCAAATGGATGATTAACCCCTTAGGCCCCAAACCGGATTAGAAAAACGGTAAAACCGTTAAAAAACAGTCAAACACACTGCCACGGCTCTGCTGTGGCTCCTACCTGCCCTTAAACACGATTTTTGCAGGAAAAACCCCTCTATAGTGGTCCTAGATGCCAGAGGACTCCTTTAGGGAAGCTGGATGTCTCAGTCTGAATCAACTGCGCATAAATTGCGTGAAAATAGGCCCCTCCCACCATGCACTCAATGTCAGAGGGCCTTAAAAAAATATGAGAGTTAACATAAACATTACCCTTATCTTGTAAGCATGATCCCAGTCGTTGTTAAATCACTGTATCAGGCTTACCTCAAATATACCAGGCATTGTCAGCATTTTCTAGACCTTATCATCTTTCTAGAAAAAAATTTACTGAACACATCTCAAAGCAGATGATCTGCAAACTGTCCCCCCAACTGAAGTTTTCTTTCCATACTCTTCAGTTATGTGTGAGAACAGCAATGGACCTTAGTTACAAACCGCTAAGATCATCAACCTCCAGGCAGATTCTTCTTCCAATTTCTGCCTGAGAGTAAAACAGTACAACGCTGGTACCGTTTAAAAATAACAAACTGTTGATTGAAGGTAAAAACTACACTAAGTCACCACATATCTCTTGATACTTCCTTTCTTGTCGAGAGTTGCAAGAGAATGACTGGGGGTGGCAGTTAGGGGAGGAGCTATATAGACAGCTCTGCTGTGGGTGTCCTCTTGCAACTTCCTGTTGGGAAGGAGAATATCCCACAAGTAATGGATGAACCCGTGGACTGGATACACCTTTACAAGAGAAATGTTTTTGTTTTTTAATTGTATTATTCTTATCCACTAGGGGGAGTTGTTCATTGTTTGTATAGAGCATATTTTGGTATGTTTAGAGTTAATACTTTAAGTGTGTGCTCATTGGCTGAAGCAGCCTTTAAAGGTAACACAGTTGTACACAGAAACCATGCATGATTAAGGGCATGTGAGCCTGAAACGTCGCTTTTGTATTTTGCTTGTCTGTATGCTTTATTAAAACTTTTCCTGAATCAATAGTGCTGTGGACTTGAACTTTGTGCTATAAATACAGCGTGCACTACCCAGGAGGGTTTTATCAGGTGCTGAGTTATATTTGTTTTTTGGTGGCTTTTAAGCAGTTAGAAAATGGTGAAATGGTCTGTGCCCGTTTTTCGAACATATTTGCTGCCCTTCATATAAAAAGCCAGAGTTGGCTACTCTGTTCTTTCTTTTTCTACAGGTCTCTGTAAGGATATGTGTCCTTTCACACCTTGTGAGCTGTATTCCTGCCCGCCAGCTGCAAATGCAGGTAAGTGCTATTTGTCTTCCAGATATTGGAGACTTGCACTATCGATTTTAACTCTGCATTAATCTTATGGGACATTTATAATCCTTTAGTAAGAATTCTTTGGGGCAGGTTACAGGCACTATTTGTATGTGTAAGAGACTAATGGGTTAACAGCCTTCCTAATAGGTTTGGGATGGCTTCTGACCTTATGACTATATCATTTAAATTTTTAAAGATCTTATGTGGTAATGTTTTAAACAGTTACTCCGTTTTTTACTTCAGAGTTGGAAAGTCACGCTTTTTACTTATTGCGCAATTTATTTTCTTGCCACTCACGTGACCTCCCGATCTTCCACTTTGTTCAGTCTCTGAGGGTTACGGTATGGCACCTTAGCTTCTGAGGTGTAGAGGTGTATTTTTGATTATTTGCCTAGAGTTTTGTAGCAAAAACTTTTTCTTAAAGTAAGATTCCTTACTTTTTGGGCCTTTATCAGCTATGGATAATGAAAAGGAGTCTGTTCCTTTTGATAAATGCTTGTTATGTTTGAAGGCCCAAATAGTTTTACTTATGCAATTTTGTTCCTCATGTTTAGATAAAACATTAAAATGTAAAGAAATTACTTTTTCTCCTGTTAAGTGTAGTCAGTCCACGGGTCATCCATTACTTATGGGATTATAACTCCTCCCTAACAGGAAGTGCAAGAGGATCACCCAAGCAGAGCTGCTATATAGCTCCTCCCCTCTACGTCATACCCAGTCATTCTCTTGCACCTAACTAATCGATAGGATGTGTGAGAGGACAGTGGTTATTAAAACTTAGTTTTTATTTCTTCAATCAAAAGTTTGTTATTTTAAACGGCACCGGAGTGTGTTGTTTTTTCTCAGGCAGCATTAGAAGAAGAATCTACCTGAGTTTGTGTATGATCTTAGCGGACGTAACTAAGATCCATTTGCTGTTCTCGGCCTTCTGAGGAGCGGGGTAACTTCAGAACAGGGGACAGCGGGCAGGGTTCACCTGCAAGGAGGTATGTTGCAGTATATTATTTTCTAAGGAATGGAATTGACTGAGAAAATACTGCTAATACCGTTAAAATGTAAGTTCATCCTTAAATGCAGTAGTAGCAACTGGTATCAGGCTGTTATGTATGTATGTTGGCACCTAAGTTTTTCTGGGGAATGGCATTTCACTAAGAAAATACTGTATACATATTACTTATAGCCTTTCTGCAGTAAAAGCGACTAGCAACAGGCTTTTTTATAACTTTTCATGTATTTATATTTAAAACGTTTACTGGCATGTTAATCGTTTTAGCTTTGAGGTACTTGGTGAAAAATTTTATGGGCATTAATTTCCACTTGGCTGTCGTTTGTTTTAAATAAAATCAGTTTATTGAGCTTTCCCACTGTTGTATTATGAGTGGGAGGGGCCTATTTTGGCGCTTTTCTACGCAGTAGAAATTCAGTCACAAGTCTTCCTTATTCTCCCTGCATGATCCAGGACGTCTCTACAGAGCTCAGGGGTCTCCAAAACTAGTTTTGAGGGAGGTAATCACTCACAGCAGACCTGTGAGACTGTGTTTTGACTGTGATAAAAACGTTTATATTTTATTGTTATACGTTTTTCCGGTATTAAGGGGTTAATCATCCATTTGCTAGTGGGTGCATTCCTTTGCTAAATCAATGCATTTACTGTAAAAAATTGGTTTCTATAACTAATCCGGTTCATTGTTATTTCAACTGTGACAGTTTTTTTGTGTGCTTCTTAAAGGCACAGTAACGTTTTTTATATTACTTGAAAATTGTTTGAAAAGTATTTTCCAAGCTTGCTAGTCTAATTGCTAGTTTGTTTAAACATGTCTGACACAGAGGAATCTCTTTGTGCAATATGTTCTAAGACCAATGTGGAGCCCAATAGAAATTTGTGTACTAATTGCATTGATGCTACTTTAAATAAAAGCCAATCTGTACATGTCAAGAAAATTTCACCAGACATCGAGGGGAAAGTTATGCCGACTAACTCTCCTCACGTGTCAGTACCTGCATCTCCCGCTCGGGAGGTGCGTGATATTGTGGCACCAAGTACATCAGGGCGGCCATTACAAATCACTTTACAAGACATGGCTAATGTTATGACTGAAGTTTTATCTAAATTGCCAGAACTTAGAGGTAAACGCGACCACTCTGGCGTGAGAACAGAGTACGCTGATAATGTTAGAGCCATGTCTGATACTGCGTCACAAGTGGCAGAGCATGAAGACGGAGAGCTTCATTCTGTAGGTGACGGATCTGATCCAAATAGACTGGATTCAGACATTTCAAATTTAAGCTTGAGAACCTCCGTGTACTATTAGGGGAGGTATTAGTGGCTCTGAATGATTGTAACATGGTTGCAATCCCAGAGAAATTATGTAGGCTGGATAGATACTATGCGGTACCGGCGTGTACTGACGTCTTTCCTATACCTAAGAGGCTTACAGAAATTATTACCAAGGAGTGGGATAGGCCCGGTGTACCCTTTTCCCCCCCTCCCATATTTAGAAAAATGTTTCCAATAGACGCCACCACACGGGACTTATGGCAGACGGTCCCTAAGGTGGAGGGAGCAGTTTCTACTCTGGCTAAGCGTACCACTATCCCGGTGGAGGATAGCTGTGCCTTTTCGGATCCAATGGATAAAAAGTTAGAGGGTTACCTTAAGAAAATGTTTACTCAACAAGGTTTTATATTACAACCACTCGCATGCATTGCGCCTGTCACGGCTGCGGTGGCATTCTGGTTTGAGTTTCTGGAAGAGACCCTTGAAACAGCTCCATTGGATGAGATTACAAACAAGCTTAAAGCCCTTAAGCTAGCTAATTCATTTATTTCTGATGCCGTAGTACATCTAACTAAGCTTACGGCTAAGAATTCCGGATTCGCCATTCAGGCGCGTAGAGCGCTGTGGCTAAAATCCTGGTCAGCCGATGTGACTTCTAAATCTAAATTGCTTAACATACCTTTCAAAGGGCAGACATTATTTGGGCCCGGTTTGAAAGAAATTATCGCTGACATTACTGGAGGTAAGGGCCATGCCCTGCCTCAAGACAGAGCCAAACCAAGGGCTAGACAGTCTAATTTTCGTGCCTTTCGTAACTTCAAGGCAGGAGCAGCATCAACTTCCTCCGCTCCAAAACAGGAAGGATCTGTTGCTAGATTCAGACAGGGCTGGAAACCTAACCAGACCTGGAACAAGGGCAAGCAGGCCAGAAAACCTGCTGCTGCCCCTAAGACAGCATGAAGTGAGGGCCCCCAATCCGGAAACGGATCTAGTAGGGGGCAGACTTTCTCTCTTCGCCCAGGCTTGGGCAAGAGATGTCCAGGATCCCTGGGCGTTAGAGATCATATCTCAGGGATATCTTCTGGACTTCAAAGCTTCTCCTCCAAAAGGGAGATTTCATCTTTCAAGGTTGTCAACAAACCAGATAAAGAAAGAGGCGTTTCTACGCTGTGTACAAGATCTTTTACTAATGGGAGTGATCCACCCGGTTCCGCGGTCGGAGCACGGACAAGGGTTTTACTCAAATCTGTTTGTGGTTCCCAAGAAGGAAGGAACCTTCAGACCAATCTTGGATTTAAAGATCCTAAACAAATTCCTAAGAGTTCCATCGTTCAAAATGGAAACTATTCGGACAATCTTACCCATGATCCAAAAGGGTCAGTACATGACCACAGTGGATTTAAAGGATGCCTACCTGCACATACCGATTCACAAAGATCATTACCGGTACCTAAGATTTGCCTTCCTAGACAGGCATTACCAGTTTGTAGCTCTTCCCTTCGGGTTGGCTACTGCTCCAAGAATCTTTACAAAGGTTCTGGGTTCTCTTCTGGCGGTACTAAGACCGCGAGGAATATCGGTAGCTCCGTACCTAGACGACATTCTGATACAAGCGTCAAGTCTCCAAACTGCCAAGTCTCATACAGAGTTTGTACTGGCATTTCTAAGGTCACATGGGTGGAAAGTGAACGAAGGAAAGAGTTCTCTATTGCCACTCACAAGAGTTCCCTTCTTAGGGACTCTTATAGATTCTGTAGAAATGAAAATTTACCTGACAGAAGACAGGTTAACAAAACTTCTAAATGCTTGCCGTGTCCTTCATTCCATTCCACACCCGTCAGTGGCTCAATGCATGGAGGTAATAGGCTTAATGGTAGCGGCAATGGACATAGTACCCTTTGCACGCCTGCATCTCAGACCACTGCAATTGTGTATGCTAAGTCAGTGGAATGGGGATTACTCAGATTTGTCCCCTCTACTGAATTTGGATCAGGAGACAAGAAATTCTCTTCTATGGTGGCTTTCTCGGCCACATCTGTCCAAGGGGATGCCCTTCAGCAGGCCAGATTGGACGATTGTAACAACAGACGCCAGCCTGATAGGTTGGGGCGCTATCTGGAACTCCCTGAAGACTCAGGGATCGTGGTCTCAGGAGGAGAGTCTCCTTCCCATAAACATTCTGGAATTAAGAGCAGTTTTCAATGCTCTTCTGGCTTGGCCTCAGTTAGCAACTCTGAGGTTCATCAGGTTTCAGTCGGACAACATCACGACTGTGGCTTACATCAACCATCAGGGAGGGACAAGGAGTTCCCTAGCGATGATGGAAGTCTCAAAGATAATTCACTGGGCAGAGTCTCACTCTTGCCACCTATCAGCGATCCACATCCCAGGCGTGGAGAACTGGGAAGCGGATTTTCTAAGTCATCAGACTTTTCATCCGGGGGAGTGGGAACTTCATCCGGAGATTTTTGCCCAAATACTTCGGCGTTGGGGCAAACCAGATATGGATCTCATGGCGTTTCGCCAGAACGCCAAACTTCCTTGCTACGGATCCAGGTCCAGAGACCCGGGAGCGGTTCTGATAGATGCTCTGACAGCACCTTGGGCCTTCAACATGGCTTATGTGTTTCTACCCTTCCCGTTGCTTCCTTGATTGATTGCCAGGATCAAACAGGAGAGAGCATCAGTGATTCTAATAGCGCCTGCGTGGCCACGCAGGACCTGGTATGCAGACCTAGTGGACATGTCGTCCTGTCCACCATGGTCTCTACCTCTGAGACAGGACCTTCTGGTGCAGGGTCCTTTCAAACATCCAAATCTAATTTCTCTGAAGCTGACTGCTTGGAGATTGAACGCTTGATTCTATCAAAGCGTGGATTCTCAGAGTCAGTGATTGATACTTTAATACAGGCTAGGAAGCCTGTTACCAGGAAAATTTACCATAAAATATGGCGCAAATACTTGCATTGGTGCGAATCCAAGAGTTACTCATGGAGTAAGGTTAGGATTCCTAGGATATTGTCTTTTCTACAAGAAGGTTTAGAAAAGGGTTTATCCGCTAGTTCGTTAAAGGGACAGATCTCAGCTTTGTCCATCCTTTTACACAAACGTCTGTCAGAAGTTCCAGACGTTCAGGCTTTTTGTCAGGCTTTGGCCAGGATTAAGCCTGTGTTTAAAACTGTTGCTCCACCATGGAGCTTAAACTTAGTTCTTAACGTTTTACAGGGTGTTCCGTTTGAACCCCTTCATTCCATTGATATCAAGCTGTTATCTTGGAAAGTTCTGTTTTTAATGGCTATTTCCTCGGCTCGAAGAGTCTCTGAGTTATCGGCCTTACATTGTGATTCCCCTTATCTGATTTTCCATTCAGACAAGGTAGTTCTGCGTACTAAATCTGGGTTCTTACCTAAGGTAGTTACCAACAGGAATATCAATCAAGAGATTGTTGTTCCATCATTGTGTCCTAACCCTTCTTCAAAGAAGGAACGACTTCTGCACAATCTGGACGTTGTCCGTGCCCTGAAATTTTATTTACAGGCAACTAAAGATTTTCGACAAACTTCTTCCCTATTTGTCGTGTATTCTGGACAGAGGAGAGGTCAAAAGGCTTCGGCCACCTCTCTCTCTTTTTGGCTTCGTAGCATAATACGTTTAGCCTATGAGACTGCTGGACAGCAGCCTCCTGAAAGAATTACAGCTCATTCTACTAGAGCTGTGGCTTCCACTTGGGCCTTTAAGAATGAGGCCTCTGTTGAACAGATTTGCAAGGCTGCAACTTGGTCTTCACTTCACACTTTTTCCAAATTTTACAAATTTGACACTTTTGCTTCTTCGGAGGCTGTTTTTGGGAGAAAGGTTCTTCAGGCAGTGGTTCCTTCCGTGTAAAGAGCCTGCCTGTCCCTCCCGTCATCCGTGTACTTTTAGCTTTGGTATTGGTATCCCATAAGTAATGGATGACCCGTGGACTGACTACACTTAACAGGAGAAAACATAATTTATGCTTACCTGATAAATTCCTTTCTCCTGTAGTGTAGTCAGTCCACGGCCCGCCCTGTTTTTTATGGCAGGTCTAAATTTTAAATTATACTCCAGTCACCACTGCACCCTATAGTTTCTCCTTTCTCGTTTGGTTTTCGGTCGAATGACTGGGTATGACGTAGAGGGGAGGAGCTATATAGCAGCTCTGCTTGGGTGATCCTCTTGCACTTCCTGTTAGGGAGGAGTTATAATCCCATAAGTAATGGATGACCCGTGGACTGACTACACTACAGGAGAAAGGAATTTATCAGGTAAGCATAAATTATGTTTTTTTAGCCTAATGTCTCTCAGAATGATGCTGATCAGGCGGTGCCACAGCTTTCTCCTCAAACGTCTCAAGCCTCAATGGCTTCACATACAGTGCCCTGCAGTTCCTCTCAGCCTCCTGGAGGAGTTTATTTGCCATCAAATTTGCTGCACAGATATCATCTGTGGTATCTGTGGCTTTATCTGCTTTTTTCATGACGGGGAAGCGCAAGAAGAAATCTTAACATTTTTTTGAGTGTAAAGTGTCTGTCCCATCTGCTGCTGCACAGGTCAACCTCCCTCATAAGTCTGATAAAGGGAGCATAGCTCCTGAGGGTGAGGTCTCAGACTCTGACAGTATAAATCCTTTGACTGATGCTGAAGATGTAAACTTCAGATTTAAGCTTGAACACCTTTGTTTACTGCTAAAGGAAGTACTGGCTACTTTGGATGACTCAGAGTCTTCTGTCACTATCAACCCTAAGAAATCTAGTAAACTTAACAAATACTATGATGTTCCTTCCTCTGTGAAGGTGTTTCCTGTTCCAGACCGTGTAATGTAGATCATTGCACAGGAATGGGATAAGCCAGGGATACCTTTCTCCCTGTCACTCGGTGCCTAAAGTAGAGGGGGCTATTTCTACTCTGGCTAAGAGAACTACAATCCCTATCAAGGATATCTGTTCCTTCAAGGATCCCATGGACAAAAAGCTGGAGGCTTATTTGAAGAAAATGTATGTTCATCATGGTCTACAATGGCAACCTACAAGTGCAGCATCTTATTTGTGCGATGCTTTGTCTGAATTGATTTTAGAGGCGACTCCATTGGAGGAGATCCAAGATAGGATTAAGGCTCTCAAACTAGCCAATTCCTTTATCTCTGATGCTAACATGCAAGTCATTAGACTGGGAGCCAAGATGTCTGGCTTCCCCATCCTAGCCCGCAGGGTTAACTGACATTACCTCCAAGTCCAAGTTTATGTCGCTACCTTACAAGGGTAAGACCCTGTTTGGTCCTGGTCTGGCAGAAATAATTTCTGAAATTACGGGTGAAAAGGGGTCCTTTCTACCACAAGACAAGACAAGAAGAATAGACCTAAGGGACGTCAAAGTTCTAATTTTCTTTCCTTTCGTAACTTCAAAGGTGAAAAGTCTTCCTCTCCCTCCCCCAAGCAGGAGCAGTCCAAATACTCTTGGAGACCCAATCAGACTTGGAATAAGAGGAAGCAATCAAAGAAGCCCTCAACTGAGACTAAGTCATCATGAAGCATGAAGGGTCTGCCCCCGGTCCAAGATTGGATCAAGGGGTGGGCAGACTTACCTTGTTTCATCAAGCGTGGACATAGTATCAAAGGGTTACAAAATAGAAATCAAATCTCGTCCTCCCAGGGGCAGATTTCACCTCTCAAGGTTATCTGCGGATCAGGTAAAAGGAGAGGCATTCTTAAGCTGCGTTCAAGACCTTTCCTCCCTGGGAGTGATTGTTCCAGTTCCAGTAAGGGAACAGGGTCTAGGACTCTATTCAAATCAGTCTGTTTGTGGTTTCCAAAAAAGGGGGAACTTTTCGACCCATTTTAGACCTAAAGTGTCTCAACAAGTTTCTCAGGGTACCGTCCTTCAAAATGGAAACCATTTGTTCCATTCTTCCTTTGGTCCAAGAGGATCAGTTCATGATTACCATAGACCTGAAGGACCCGTATCTTCATGTTCCCATCCACAGTTCCTGAGATTCGCTTTTCTAGACAAGCACTTTCAGTTTGTTGCTCTACCGTTTGGCCTTGCCACAGCTCCCAGAATTTTCTCATCTGTTCTAGGGGCTCTTTTGGCAATTGTCAGGTCTCAGGGAATTGTGGTGGCGTCTTACCTGGATGACATATTGGTTTAGGCTCCATCTTTTCAACAAGCAAACTCTCATACAGATATATTGTTGTCTTTTCCACATTCCCATGGATAGAAACTGAATCTGGAGAAGAGTTCCCTTGTTCCAGCTACAAGGGTGTGTTTCTTAGGAACCATCATAGATTCCCTATCTATGAAAAATTTTCTGAGGGTGGTTTCCATGGAAATCATTCCCTTTGCTCAATTCCATTTGACAGCTCTGCAGTTATGCATGCTCAGACAATGGAACGGAGACCATTTAAATCTGTCTCAGAGGAAGATCTGGACCAGTTGACAAGAGACTTTTTCTCGTGGTGGATTTCTCAGGATCTTCTGTCTCAGGGCACATGCTTCTGGAAACCCTCTTGGGTGATTGTGACCATGGACACCAGCCTGCTAGGGTGGGGAACAGTCTGGGACTCGCTAAAGTCTCAGGGCCTATGGACTTGGGAGGAGTCTTCTCTCCCCATAAACATCTTGGAGTTGAGAGTGATCTTCAATGCACTGATGGCTTGGCCTCAATTTTCCTTAGCCCAGTTTATCAGGCTCCAGTCGCACAACATCACCTCAGTGGCTTACATCAACCACCAGGGAGGAACTCAGAGTTCCATGGCCATGAAGGAGGTGACTCTGATTATGCAGTAGGTGGAAGCTCACAATTGTCTTCCATCTGCCATACACATTCCAGGAGTGGACAACTGGGAGGCAAATTTTCTGAGCAGACAGACCTTTTTATCCCAGGGAGTGGGCTCTCCATCGGAAAATGTTCTCCAAGTTAACCCTCAAGTGCGGGGTGCCGGAGTTGGATCTGATGGCGTCTCGTCAGAACACCAAGCTTCCAAAGTACGGTTCTGTCAGGGTGCCAGGAATCAGACTGAGATGAGAAGTGCAAAAATAATCACACCTTTATTAATAACAAAAAATAATAAAAAGTCCCCAAGTCAAATAACAAGCCAGGAGTCAAATCCAGAGCTGGTAGTCAGACGAGCCGAGTCAGGAGCCAAAGCAAATAGACAGACAAGCCGGAATCAGGAACAATGAGAACAGCAGAGTCCGGAACAAGCCAGGGATCAGGAACCTGGAGGGACGTCAGACAGCTAGGTAATACACAGGAACTGGAACTCACAGACAGGTCTGAGAAAAAATGCAAGGGCAAAGCATACTGAACAGAGGCCCTTTAAATAATAAGTGATGACATCACAATTCTGAGACTGCAACCTGTCTCACACAGATGATGTACACCAGTCTGACCATAAGAGGGCGTGCAGGAAATGAGCAGCATCACACACTCTGCACCAGACTCAGCAAGAGAGGTAAGTAAAATGGCTGCCAGCAACACATGGCATGAACATCAGAGGAGGGAACCCATGAACGCTCCTCCGGACCATAGCCCCTCCAGTGAACCAAATACTGTACGCGGCCCCTGGACATACGAAAATCAATAATGCTGCTGACCTCATATTCTTCATGGTTGTCAACAGAGATAGGACGGGGACGAGGCAACACAGTGGCAAACTGATTACAACATTGGAGATGCGCATTGCAGGAGGAAGGTCAAGAGCGTAGGCCACAGGATTGACCAATCGGAGTATTTGAAAAGGACCAACATAATGGGGAGCCAGTTTATTGGAAGACACACGAAGGTTCAAGTTGTGGGAGGACAGCCAAACCCTCTCACCAACCTGGTAGGAAGGTGCAGGCAGATGCCTACGATCAGCCTGGAATTTTTGGAGCTGCATAGAACGATGAAGGCAATCCTGAATCTGCACTTACGTGGAACGGAGTTGCTGGAGATGCTCCTTCAAAGCCGGAATACCTTGAGACATGAATGAATCGGGCAACAAGGATGGTTGAAACCCATAAATCGCCATGAACGGGGATAACTGGGAGGAAGCATTAATAGCACTATTACGAGCAAACTCTGCCCAAGGTAACATTTCAGACCAATTATTGTGGTGATCTGAGACATAGCAATGGAAGAACTGTTCCAGAGCTTGATTAGACCATTCCGCAGCCCCATTGGATTGAGGGTGATATGCCGATGAGAAGAAAAGTTGGATCCCCATTTAAACACAAAAGGAACACCAAAATCTGGAGACAAACTGGCTGTCCCAGTCCGACACTATCTCCTTGGGTAACCCATGTAAATGGAAGACCTACCAGGCAAAAATTGAGGCAAGCTCCTGAGCGGTAGGCAGCTTCTTCAAGGGAATATAATGTGACATTTTAGAAAAACAGTCAACCACCATAAGGATAACAGTATTGCCACTGGAAACAGGGAGCTCGACAACGAAGTCCATGGAAAGGACGCTCAACATTAGCAATAGGTTGAAGAAGACCCACAGGAAGAAGATGAGGAGTCTTATTCTGTGCACAAACTGAGCAGGAGGCAACATACGCAGAAACATCAGAACAAAGACCTGGCCACCAGAATTGTCGAGTGACAGACCAAATCATTTGGTTCTTGCCCGGGTGACCTGCGGCTTTAGAATAGTGGTAAGTGTGCAAAAGTTTAGTTTAAAGATTCTCAGGAACAAAGCACTTACCACTAGGTTTCTCAGGAGGTGCATTGGTTTGTGCAGCCAGGATCTCCTCCCCCAAGGGAGAAGTCAAATTAGTACGTATGGTAGCCAAAATATGGTCAGGAGGTATAACTGGAGTAGGTACAGACTCCTCCTTGGACAGAGGTGAAAATTGTCAAGAGAGGGCATCAGCCCTAACATTCATACTACCAAACAGGTAGGAGACCACATAATTAAACCAAGACAAAAATAGCGCCCATCTGGCCTGTCGGTTAGATAAGTTAAATTCCTGTGGTCAGTAGGAATGAGCACTGGTACGCTAGTACCCTTGAGAAGATGCCTCCATTCCTTGAGTGCCAAAATTATGGCCAGTAATTCCCTGTCGCCAATTTCATAATTATACTCCGCTGGAGACAATTTCTTAGAGATGAAACCGCAAGGATGCAAGGAACCGTCAGGCGTAGGACGTTGAGACAAGAGGGCACCTACTGCAGTCTCAGACGCATTGACCTCAAGAATTAAAGGCAGGACAGGGATAGGATGAGCCAGAACTGGAGTGGCAGCAAAGGCAGTCTTAAGACTATCAAAGGCCTTAATGGCAGTAGGTGACCAATGTAGTGGATCATTCTCTTTATGGGTCATGTCTGTGATAGGTTTGACTGAGGAAGAAAAGTTTTTAATAAACTTTCTAAAGTAATTGGCAAAGCCCAAAAAACATTGAATAGACCGAAGACCACTGCAGAACTGTAGACAACTTGTCAGGATTTATGGAGAGCCCTGCAACGGAGATAACATAACCTAAGAAGGTTACTTGAGTCTGATGGAACTCACATTTCTTGAGTTTACAAAACAGGCCGTTCTCACGTAGTCTCTGAAGAACCTGTGTAACATCAGAACAATGAGCCTCAAATGTGGGTGAGTGTGTGAGTATGTCGTCTAAGTATACCACAACACACTGTTGCAACATATCTCGTAGGCCATCATTAATTAATTCCTGGAAAAGAGCAGGAGCATTACATAGGCCAAAGGGCATTACAAGATATTCATAATGCCCGCTCCTGGTGTTAAATGCTGTTTTCCATTCGTGGCCCTCCTTGATCCTAATGAGATTGTACGCTCCTCTCAAATCAAGTTTAAATAAGACCGTAGCTCCCTTGAGGCGGTCAAAGAGTTCTGTAATGAGAGGAATAGGGTAAGCATTCTTAATGGTAAGATGATTAAGACCCATATAATCGATGCATGGTCTTAACTCACCACCCTTTTTCTTCACAAAAAAGAAGCCAGCCCCTGCAGGAGAGCAGGATTTGCGGATGATCCCCCGCGACAGAGCATCGGCAACATACTCCTCCTTAGCACAATTCTCCGCAACAGAGAGAGGGTAAACCCGGCCCTGAGGAGGAATGGCTCTGGGTTGCAGGTCAATGGCACAATTGTAAGACCGGTGAGGAGGCAACGTACCAACACGCACCTTGTCAAAACATCTAGGAATTCTCGGTACTCCTCTGGCAATTGAGATACCGAAGAAGTGCACAAGACTTTAACTATTTTCCGAAGAGAAGTAGAAATACATTGCAGAGACCATGACAAAATTTCAGACCTGTGCCAGTCGAGACTGGGATTGTGCTTTTGGAGCCTGGGATAACCCAGATCAACTGGAAAATGCGGAAAGTTTATCACCTGGAACTGGAGGGTTTCAAAATGTAGAGCCCCAACAGCCATGGATAATGGAGCGGTTTCGTGAGTAACGAGTGCAGGCTGAAGGGGCCTGCCATCAATGGCCTCAATAGCAAGCGGAACAGATCGAGGCAAAACAGGAATGGAGTGCTTTGATACAAAAGCACTGTCAATGAAATAGCCCGCAGCACCGGAGTTTAGCAGCAGAGGAGGAGCGAGCCAGAACATCAAATACCCTTCGAAAGGAGGCCACAAATTCAGGGTAATTTGAAATCACAGGTTTATTAGTCTCCCACAAGGGATTAACCCAGGCAAGAGCTGTGTCAGAGAGTAATGAGATGAGAAATCCAACCTTAGCTCTGTCAGAGGGAAACGCCTGAGGTAACATCTCAAAGTAAATGCCAACCTGGTTCAAAACCCCTTTTCACTAAATAGGATCAACTCCATATCGCTGAGGTAGAGGTGCAGAACCGGACATGCTCCTGGTAGGACTAGGTGCAGCAGCGGAAACAGGAGCAGCCACAGCTTGCGGGGCACTTTGGTCCAAATGTGCAGTGCGAGTCAGCAGGGTTTGCAGGGCTAGTGCAAATTGATCCAAACGGTGATCCTGTTCATCCATCCTGGAAATGATGGTAGATAAAGGTGGATTATTAGCACCATCAGGATTCATGGCCCTTTGCGTAATGTCAGGGTGCCAAGAATCAGACTGAGTCAAGAAGTGCGAAAATAATCACACCTTTATTAATAACAAAAAATAATAAAAAGTCCACAAGTAAAATAACAAGCCAGGAGTCAAAGCCAGAGCTGGTAGTCAGACGAGCCAAGTCAGGAGCCAAAGCAAATAGACAGATGAGCCGGAAGCAGGAACAAGGAGAACAGGTCAGGAACAAGCCAGGGATCAGGAACCAGGAGGGACGTCAGACAGTCACGTAATACAGAGGAACTGGAACTCACAAACAGGTCTGAGACAATGCAAGGGCAAAGCAAACTGAACAGAGGCTCTTTAAATAATAAGTGATGATATCACAATTCTGAGACTGCAACCTGTCTCACACGGATGATGTACACCAGTCTGACCATAAGAGTGCATGCAGGAAATGAGCAGCTCCACACACTCTGCACCAGAGTCAGCAAGAGAAGTGAGTAAAATAGCTGCCAGCAGCACATGGCAAACAAAGCAGGGAAAAAACACTGACAGGTTCAAGGTCAAGAGATCCTCAGGCCACCCTGATAGATGCTCTGGCGGTTCCTTGGGATTTCGGTCTAGCATACCTGTTTCCTCCGTTTGCGCTCCTTCCACGAGTCATTGCTCGTATCAAACGGGAGAGAGCGCCTGTAATTTTAATAGCTCCTGCATGGCCTCGCAGGATCTGGTATGCAGACCTAGTGAAGATGTCATCACTTCCTCCTTGGAAGTTACCTCTGAGGAAGAACCTTCTAACTCAGGGTCCTGTCCTCCATCCCAATCTCGTTTCTCTGATGCTGACTGTTTGGAGATTTAACGCTTAGTTCTGGCTAAGCGTGGGTTTTCTGAATCAGTCATTGATACCATGCTTCAGGCTCGCAAGCCTGTTACTCGTAAAATTTACCATAAGCTATGGTGTAAATACCTTTATTGGTGTGAATTGAAAGGCTACTCTTCGAGTAGGGTTAGGATTCCTAGAATTTTGGCTTTTCTCCAGAAAGTTCTGGAGAAAGGGTTGTCAGTCAGTTCTCTGAAAGGTCAGATTTCTGCATCATCTATTCTTTTACATAAGCGCCTGGCAGATGTGCCAGATGTTCAATCATTTTGTCAAGCCCTGGTCAGAATTAGACCTGTGTTTAAACCGGTTGCTCCTCCTTGGATCCTTAACCTAGTTCTTAGAGTTATGCTCCTTTTGAGCCAATGCATTTCATAGATATTAAGCTGTTATCTTGGAAGGTTTTGTTTCTTATTGCTATTTCTCCTGCTCCGAGAGTTTCCGAACTCTCGGCTTTGCAGTACAATTCGCCGTACCTTATATTTCATGCAGATAATTTGGTCCTTCATACTAAATTGGGGTTTCTCCTTAAGGTGGTTTTGGATAGAAATATTAATCAGGAAATTGGTATTCCTTCTCTCTGTCCTAATCCTTCTTCTCATAAGGAACATCTGTTGCACAACCTGGATGTTGTGCACGCTCTAAAATTCTACCTACAGGCTACTAAGGATTTTCGCCAGTCTTCTGCCCTGTTTGTTTGTTTCTCAGGAAAGCGTAAAGGTCAGAAGGCTACTTATACTTCTCTTTCCCTCTGAGAAGTATGATTGATTTTGCCTATGAGACTGCCTTGATTTTGTGTTATCTTTGTGTTATCTTCTTTTTCCATTTCCCTTCGGCTGAATGTCTGGAGGTTATGGGTAAGGGAAGTGACACTTAACAGCTTTGCTCGGTTGCTCTTTGCCTCATCCTGCTGGCCTGGAGTGAATATCCCACTAGTAATTGGAATGACGTTGTGGACTCTCCATGACCGAAAAGAAAGAAATTTATCAGGTAAGCATACATTTTATTTTTATGTATTTATGTTATTGTATCTGGGTCTCCAACACAATCTATTTAGCACTTTTGCTTGCACGAAAACACTGCTGAATGTAAACTTTTTGCAAGTGCGGGTTAGCGTGCGTATTACAAGTTAAAAGTAAATTGTTTGTGCACGAGCAAAATACCCTGTGCGCTAACTTCAGGACTTTGGATATTATGACCATGCTAACTCCTTCTCCCAATAGACTTTAATGGAGCGTGCTTTCTAAAAAACCTAACACTAACCCAACAGCGCTAAACCAGAAGGTGGTTATGCATATTTTACATTCCAATGTTCTTTACACAGAAGAAAATTTTCTTTTTATTTTTAAATATATATTTCTATATCTAGAACAATACAATACATTTCTGCAGATGTTAAAGCAAATATAAATATGTAATAAAACAATAGAGGAAAAAGAAAGAAAACAATACTCCTCTTAAAAATAGACCACTGACTTTCCACAGTCTCTCCCAGGACCGTTGTTTAGAAATGTTTTATAGAAAGAGACGCTGGTCAAGAGGGTTCTCAATCAGATCTGGAGCCTCTGAGGAGACACTGCCAGTTCCTTTGTAAAACACCACCGGATCTCAATAAGCTTAGATAACAGTAGGGATGAAAATCCACAATAGTGTAGTTTCAGACCCAAAGTCAATACTATAGAAAAATATTCACTGGGAAACAGATAAGAATATTGAGCAAGTTTATTGTAGTGCAAAATTCAATCACCGCTCTGTTATGAAGTTGTAGTACAGCAATCACAATTAGTTATCTCAGCTCTGCACGTTTCCATGATTCAAATCGTAATTTTCAAGAACTCATTAAAAATCATGAAAGAGCTATGACACTTCTTTTACAATTAAAGGGACATTAAAACCAAAAAATTTCTTTCATGACTCAGATAGAGAATACAGTTTTAAACAACATTCCAGCTTACTTCTATTATCTAATTTGCTCAATTATCTTGATATCCTTTGCTGAAAAGCATATCTAGATAAACTCAGTAGCTGCTGATTGGTGGCTGAGCATAGATGCCTCGTGTGATTAGCTAACTCTTGTGCATTGCTATTTCTTCAACAAAGGATATCTAAAGAATGAAGCAAATTACATAATAGAAGCAAATTGGAATGTGGTTTAGAATTGTATTTTCTATCTGAATCATGAAAGAACATTTTTGGGTTTAATGTCCCTTTAAAGGTTTAAGTACAAAAAAAATGTGTCATCAACTCTCTGGCCTCCCACTGGATGCCAGAAACATTTACATAATTTTAACCAGTTAACGACCAACGACGTACAAGGTAAGTCCTACAAAAAAAGGTCCTTAACGGCCATGGACGTACCCTGTACGTCGGTGTTTTAAAGCGGTAGAAATGATCCTGATCGCTTCCAGACACTTTCATATTATTGCAGTGATGCCTTGATACTTAAACACAAACACCGCAGAATTTTAAAAAGAGCCTTGGTCCCAACTGGTCAGAAAATGGAAAAGTGCTGTGGTCCTTAAGGGGTTAAACAATCATTTTAAAAACTAAAATTTATAAAAAAAAAATTATACAATTTAAATCGTTGATATTACCTTTTGAGGGAAGTAGATTAATTAACCAATTTAAAGAACTACTTATAAATTATCCAATCATAAAAATCATTGTTTTCAACCAATTAAAAGATGAACATTAAGCAATCTTTAAACAAGTAGTGTGTTCCCTTAAAGGGACAGTACACTGTAAAATTGTTTTTATATGAATGTATTTTTAATGACTTGTTATACCAGCTGCAGAGTATTAAATGTATGAGAAATTGCATTTTCAGGTTTATTTGTGTATATGAAGTAGCTGGTTTTGTGCTTTTTAACCACAGCCCATTACAATGGGTTGAGATTCAGGTAATATCAGATCTCATTATTTTATCACTTTGTGTACACACACTAGCTTCCTTATCTTATATTTGGAAAAATAAAGCTCAATACATAGAGAGAACAATGGAAAATTATCATTTTATTACTTAGCTATCCTGCACCCCACTGTGAGTGTAATTTCTTCTGCTGGCTGTGTTTACTTAGACTATTCAATAGCTGATACTCCAGTATCAAAACTTTCAGTATAGGTTGGGAAACCACAAGCTAAATCAGCTATTTCAAAGGACAAAATAGGGGTAAAGGAGCTACTTGTAAACAACCTAATACACTCCAGCAGGCAAAATGAATAAATGGGAACAATTTAAATGGGAGAAAATTTTTGGGTGAACTGTCCCTTTAAGTTCCCTAAAGGTGGTTTAACACTGATTCAATTTAGTTTCTATTGCAAAGAATGATTTTCCTATCATGATTGTTGATGCAAAACTGCTTTTTGCACGCTCCGAGTTAGCGATCAAGCGAAAAGTTTTTACTTTGAACTTGTATTACGCGTGCTACCCGACACATGCAAAAAGCCTTTGTTTAGCAGAGTTAACACGTGAGCGGGAGTGATAAATAGCGCTCCACTTGTAATCTAGCCCAACATATTTGTAGATACTTTCCTAAATGTGTACATTAATAAATAATAATAAAACACAAAATTATGTAATTATCAGTGATACTTTTTAATGAAAAATAATAAAGACAGCAACATTAGTGCCCTTATTGAGACCCCTTTTACAGACGATTCTTAAGTGCATGTATCCACCAAAATTCTCATTGTGCTATATAAAAGGCAGCAATATTAATGTCCTTATTAATACGGTTCTAAGCGTATGTATCCACCAGAGTTCTCTTTGGTTAAGTTGTTTCTCAATCTGACCTCATCTCCAGTGTAATGAAACTTTCTCAATTCCATGTCATGTACAGTGTTTTTATTAAAACTTCCACAGTTATTACATATAGAATGAGAGCTCAATCCTATTGACTGATTGGATCAGCCAATAGGATGAAAGCTCAATCCTATTGGCTGATTGCAACAGCCAATAGGATTTTTTTCCCCTTTAATTCCTATTGGCTGATAGAAATCTTTCAGCCAATAAGAATGTAAAGGATGCAATCTTGAATGACGTCACTTAAAGGGAACCTTCAGTTTATGGTGGCGAACGTAAGAAGAGGATGCTCTGCGATGGATGTCTTTAAGATGGACCCGCTCCGCGCCAGATGGATGAAGATAGAAGATGCCGTCTGGATGAAGTCTTCTTGCTACATAGATGAGGACTTCGCCGGCTGGATGAGGATGGATGTCCGGACTTCAATAACTGTAAGTGGAACATCAGGGGTTAGTGTTAGGTTTTTTTAAGGTTTTTTTTTTGTGTGTGGGGGGGGGGTTGGTTTAGGTTAGGTTTTGGGCAATTCGTAAAATAGCTAAATGCCCTTTTAAGGGCAATGCCCATCCAAAGGCCCTTTTCAGGGCAATGTTTAGCTTAGGTTTATTTAGATAGGTTTTTATTTGGGGGGTTTGGGTGGGTGGTGGGTTTTACTGTTTAGGGGTTGTTTGTATTTTTTATTGCAATGTAATAGAGCTGGTATCTTTGGGGCAATGCCCCGCAAAAGGCCCTTTTAAGGGCCATTGGCAGTTTAGTGTAGGCTAGGGTTTTTTTTATTTTGGGGGACTTTTTTATTTTGATAGGGCTATTAGATTAGGAGTAATTCGTTTTTATTTTTGATAATTTCGTTTTTTATTTTTTGTAATTTAGTGTTTATTTTTTTGTAAGTTAGTAAATTGTATTTTATTAATTACATTTATTTCATTTTATTGTAATGTTAGGTTTTAGTGTAAGGCAGGTTAGGTTTTATTTTACAGGTAACTTTGAATTTATTTTAACTAGGTAGCTAGTAAATAGTTAATAACTATTTAATAACTAGTCTACCCAGTTAAAATAAATACAAACTTGCCTGTAAAATAAAATTAAAACCTAAGAGAGCTACAATATAACTATTAGTTATTTTGTAGCTAGCTTAGGTTTTTTTTTACAGGTAAGTTTGTATTTAGTTTTAAATAGGAATTATTTAGTTAATAATTGTAAGGTTTATTTAGCTTTATTGTTAGGGTTAGGGTTAGACTTAGGCTTAGGGTTACGTTAGGGTTAGGGTTATGCTTAGGGTTAGGGTTACGTTAGGGTTAGGTTTAGGGGTTAATAACTTTAGTATAGTGGCGGCGATTTTAAGGGCAGCAGATTAGGGGTTAATAACTGTAATGTAAGTGGCGGCGATGTTAGCGGCATCAGATTAGGGGTGTTTAGATGTGGGGTTTATGTTAGGGTTTCAACGTTACTTTTTCTTTTCCCCATAGACATCAATGGGGCTGTGTTGCGGAGCTTTTCATTCCGCGATCGCAGGTGTTAGTCTTTTTTTTGCCAGCTCTCCCCATTGATGTCAATGGGGAAATTATGCACGGGCACGTCAAAGCAGCGCTTGATTTCGGTGCGGTATGGAGCTCAATGCCACCATATAGCCCGCACAAGCCTGCTTTTTGTAAACCTGTAATAGCAGCGCTATAGGGAGGTGAAATAATGCCGCTTTTGTGGCGGTCGTTAATTTTCCTATAGTGCTCACAACTCGTAATTTGGCTAATTGTTTTTTATATTGTTATTGTTTTTTTTTATATATATATATATATATATATATATATAAAACAACCCCCCCCCCCCCCCCGCTATTCAGTCCTGGGGTAAAGCCATTCTCCCCTTAGGTAAGATTCCTGTATAAAGATTGAATTTTTAAAAGGGAGAATAGCTCAATCCTATTGGCTGATCCAATCAGCCAATAGAATGCGAGCTCAATCCTATTGGTATTGGCTGATTGCATCAGCCAATAAGATTTTTTTACCTTAATTCCGATTGGCTCATAGAATTCTATCAGCCAATCGGAATTGAAGGGACGCCATCTTGGATGACGTCATTTAAAGGAACCTTCATTCAGTCGTCGGATGAAGAAAGAAGAGGATGCTCTGCGCCGGATGGATGAAGATAGAAGATGCCGTCTGGATGAAGACTTCTGCCCGTCTGGAGGACCTCTTCTGCCCAGTTGGATGAAGACATCTCACGGTAGGGTGATCTTCAGGGGGTTAGTGTTAGGTTTTTTTAAGGGGGTATTGGGTGGGTTTTAGAGTAGGGTTGGTTGTGTGGGTGGTGGGTTTAAATGTTGGGGGGGTATTTGTACTTTTGTTTTACAGGTAAAAGAGCTGATTACTTTGGGGCAATGCCCCGCAAAAGGCCCTTTTAAGGACTATTTGTAATTTAGTGTAGGGTAGGGCTTTTTTATTTTGGGGGGCTTTTTTTATTTTGGGGGGCTTTTTTTATTTTGTTAGGGGGATAAGAGTAGGTGCAATTAGTTTAAAAATCTTGTAATTATTTTATTATTTTCTGTAATTTAGTGTTTTGTTTTTTTGTACTTTAGATAATTTTATTTAATTGTAATTAATTGTATTTAGTTTAGTTAATTTATTTAATTATAGTGTAGTGTTAGATGTTAGTGTAACTTAGGTTAGGTTTTATTTTACAGGTACATTTGCCTTTATTTTAACTAGGTAGTTATTAAATAGTTAATAACTATTTAATAACTCTTGTACCTAGTTAAAATAAATACAAAGTTGCCTGTAAAATAAAAATAAACCCTAAGCTAGCTACAATGTAACTATTAGTTATATTGTAGCTAGCTTATGGTTTATTTTAAAGGTAAGTATTTAGTTTTTAAATAGGAATAATTTAGTGAATTGTATTCATTTTATTTAGATTTATTTAAATTATATTTGTTAGGGGGTGTTAGGGTTAGGGTTTAGGGGTTAATAACTTTATTATAGTGGTGGTGACGTTGTGGGCGGCAGATTAGGGGTTAATAAATGTAGTTAGGCTGCTGCGGCATTGGGGGCGGCAGATTAGGGGTTAATAAATATAATGTAGGGTTCGGCGATGTTGGGGGCGGCAGATTAGAGGTTCATAAGTATAATGTAGGTGGCAACAGTGTCTGGAGCGGCAGATTAGGGGTTAATAATATAATGCAGGTGTCGGTGATGTCGGGGGTGGCAGATTAGGGGTTAATAAGTGTAAGATTAGGGGTGTTTAGACTCGGGGGTCATGTTAGGGTGTTAGGTGTAGACATTAAAAGTATTTCCCCATAGGAATCAATGGGGCTGTGTTAGGAGCTGAACGCTGCTTTTTTGCAGGTTTTTTTTCCAGCCGGCTCTTCCCCATTGATTCCTATGGGGAAATCATGCACAAGCACATTCAGCCAGCTCACCGCTACCATAAGCAGCGCTGGTATTGAGGTGAGATGTGGAGCTAAATTTTGCTCTTCGCTCAATTTCTTGCGGCTAACGCCGGGTTTCTAAAAACCTGTAATACCAGCGCTGTCTGTGAGAGGTGAGCTTAAACTGCTTGTTAGTAGTGATGTCCCGAACTGTTCGCCCGCGAACGGTTCCCTGCGAACATAGCTTGTTCGCGTTCGCGTTTGTGGGCGAACACATGGCGATGTTCGATCCGCCCCTATGTGTCATCATTGTGGAAACTTTGACCCTTTATGTCACAGCCGCCTGACACATTAGAGCCAATCAACATAAGACACTCCCTCACAGACCCTCCCAGCTACTCGGAATCCGCCATTTTAGACTCATAACGACCTTGCTTTCTTAATGAGAGGACATGTTGTGTTTTTGCTCCTGACATTAATAGTAAAAACATAGCTAGGCTAGTGTATTTACAGTCCAGAAGGACTCCACTCATCTCTGCTGCAAGCACAGCACCCCAAAAAGCCCTTTTTAGGGCTATATTTCGTGCCATTTTTATTTTTTTTCCGTTTTTTTTATTAGCATTTGCCTGGCTTTCAGGCCGTGTGTTTAAGGCTCACAGCATATGCTGTGACTACTGACACCACTGATATCTCCCTAACAACATTAGTTTAAATTTAACTAACCAAAAAATTTAATTATTTTTCTAGTGTAATTTTTTTTCATTTTCTATCAGGCCAGTGTCACACAGCATATACTCTGGTTCATTGCTCTGTGCCAGCCAGCAGCCACCATGGTTAATATCAGTTTATAACATTATTTTAAATTTAAAAATATATATATATATTTTGCTAGTGTAATCTAATTACATTTACTATCAGGCCTGTGTCTGTCAGGCTCACTCAGCATAAATATACCTAATTTTTTTTCAGTCTTTTGGTTAATTGGTCTGTGCCAGGCAGCCACCCAGCACTCATGTCTATTCTTCTTCACCTTAATTTTAATATAAAAAAAAAGGTTAAATTTGTTTGCTAGTGTAATCTAATATAATTTTCTATCCGGCCTGTGTGTTTTGCTGACATACAGAGCCTACTGTGTTTACTTGCTGCCCTCCCTAGTCTATGAGCCACGACTCATATGTGTTTAAACTTTTTTTAATTTCCCCCCCCAAAAAAATAATTTCAATCATTTTTCTAGTGTAATCTAATAGTATTTTCTATCAGGCGTGTGTTTATCTGACTTACAGAGCCTACTGTTTTTAATAGCTGCCCTTCCAAGGCTATCAGCCATGACTCATATGTATGTGTTTAACCTTTTTCTTTAAATTGCCAAAAAAAAGTCTTTAATTCATTATGCTAGTGTAATCTAATTGTATTTTCTATCAGGCCTGTGTCTAACTGTCTATCTGACTTACACAGCATACTGTTGTTAATTGCTGCCCTACGTAGCAGCCAGCCAGTGCGACCACTCATAGAGTCATATGTGCATTGCACTTCTTAACATAATTTTAATATTAAAATCTAAAATTTTAAAATATTTTGCTAGTGTAATCTAACTTAATTTTCTATCAGGCCTGTGTTTTTGTCACTTACACAGCATACTGTGTTAAATTGCTGCCCTACCTACCATCCACGACTCATATCTGCCAGCCTGTGTGCTAGGCCCAACTAGCCAATTAGTGGCACCAATCACAATTCTTGTAACAGTATATAAAAAAATAAAAATCATCATTTTTTGGACTGCAAATATTCAGTCTCCTAGTGCCATTGAATTGCATTTACCTCCTGCCTGCCACTGCCAGCCTTTTGTGCCAGGCCGTCTAGCCAACTATTTACACCAATCATAATTGTTGTCACAGACAGTATAGTTACTAATTAAAATTAAAAAAATTTTGATTGTTGATCTTAATCCTCAGTTTGCTCGTGCCCTAGAATTGCACTTTTCTACTGCCTTCCAAGCCTGTGTGCCAGGCCTACTTGAAAAATATTTACACCAATCATATTTGTTGTGACAGTATTCTTAATAATTAAAAATTTAAATTGTTGGTAATAGTTGTTGAGAATCCTCAGTTTGCTGGTGCCATTGAATAGCACTTTCCTGCTGCCTTGCAGCCTGCTGTGAGCCAGGCCCACCTAGCCAATTGTTGCCAGCAATCATATTTCTTTTAACAGTATTGCAAAAATTGTCAATCATCACTGTTTTGACTGTCAGTAATCAGTCTCCTAGTGTCCTTGAATTGCATCTACCTCCTGCCTGCCAGCCTTTTGTGCCAGGCCGTCTTGCCAACTATTTACACCAATCATAATTTTTTGTCACAGTATAATTACTAATTAAAATTAAAAAAATCTTGATTGTTGATGATCTTAATCCTCAGTTTGCTCGTGCCCTAGAATTGCACTTTTCTACTGCCTTCCAAGCCTGTGTGCCAGGCCTACTTGAAAAATATTTACACCAATCATATTTGTTGTCACAGTATTCTTAGTAATTGAAAATTAAAATTTTTGTTAATAGTTGTTGTGAATCCTCAGTTTGCTAGTGCCAGTGAATAGCACTTTCTTCCTGCCTTGCAGCCTGCTTTGAGCCAGGCCCACCTAGCCAATTGTTGCCAGCAATCATATTTCTTGTAACAGTATTGCAAAAATTGTCAATCATCACTGTTTTGACTGTCAGTAATCAGTCTCCTAGTGTCCTTGAATTGCATCTACCTCCTGCCTGCCAGCCTTTTGTGCCAGGCCGTCTTGCCAACTATTTACACCAATCATAATTTTTGGTCACAGTATAGTTACTAATTAAAATTAAAAAATTCTTGATTGTTGATGATCTTAATCCTCTGTTTGCTCGTGCCCTAGAATTGCACTTTTCTACTGCCTTCCAAGCCTGTGTGCCAGGCCTACTTGAAAAATATTTACACCAATCATATTTGTTGTCACAGTATTCTTAGTAATTAAAAATTAAAATTTTTGTTAATAGTTTTTGTGAATCCTCAGTTTGCTGGTGCCAGTGAATTGCACTTTCCTCCTGCCTTGCAGCCTGCTGTGTGTCCGGCCCGCCTAGCCAATTATTGCGAGCAATCATATTTCTTTTAACAGTATTGCAAAAATTGTCAATCATCACTGTTTTGACTGTCAGTAATCAGTCTCCTAGTGTCCTTGAATTGTATTTACCTCCTGCCTGCCAGCCTTTTGTGCCAGGCCATCTTGCCAACTATTTACACCAATCATAATTGTTGTCACAGTACAGTTACTAATTAAAATTAAAAAATTCTTGATTGTTGATCTTAATCCTCAGTTTGCTTGTGCCCTAGAATTATACTTTTCTACTGCCTTCCAAGCCTGTGTGCCAGGCCTACTTGAAAAATATTTACACCAATCATATTTGTTGTGACAGTATTCTTAATAATTAAAAATTAACATTTTTGGTAATAGTTGTTGTGAATCCTCAGTTTGCTGGTGCCATTGAATTGCACTTTCCTCCTGCCTTGCAGCCTGCTGTGTGCTAGGCCCACCTAGCCAATTATTGCCAGCAATCATATTTCTTTTAACAGTATTGCAAAAATTGTCAATCATCACTGTTTTGACTGTCAGTAATCAGTCTCCTAGTGTCCTTGAATTGCATCTACCACCTGCCTGCCAGCCTTTTGTGCCAGGCCGTCTTGCCAACTATTTACACCAATCATAATTGTTGTCACAGTATAGTTACTAATTAAAATTAAAAAAAATTTGATTGTTGATCTTAATCCTCAGTTTGCTCGTGCCATTGAATTGCACTATTCTACTGCCTGCCTGCCTGTGTGCCAGTCCCAACTAGCCAATTAGTGCCACCACTCATATTTATTGTAACAGGATTGGAATTTTTGTTAATCATAACTGTTTTGACTTTGATGCTTCAGTCTCCTAGTGCCATTGAATTGCAGTTTCCTTTCTCCCAGCGTGTGTGCCAGACAGACCCATTTGCCAACTAGTGCCAAACAATCATATTTGTTGCCACAGTACTTGTAATATTTTAACAGTATTGCAAAATTTGTCAATCATCACTGTTTTGACTGTCAATCTGCAGTCTACTAGTGCCCTTGAATTACATTTTCCTCCTGCCTGCCTGCCTGTGTGCCAGTCCAAACTAGCCAATTAGTGCCACCACTCATATTTATTGTAACAGGATTGGAATTTTTGTTAATCATAACTGTTTTGACTTTGATTCTTCAGTCTCCTAGTGCCATTGAATTGCAGTTTCCTTTCTCCCAGCGTGTGTGCCAGACAGGCCCATTTGCCAACTAGTGCCAAACAATCATATTTGTTGCCACAGTACTTGTAATATTTTAAAAAATTTACAATTTGTGATTTTTAAAACATCTGTCTTTTTTGTTGTTGTCAGTCTCACAGCGTATACTGTGCCCACTTTCACAGTGCCACCACTCAATTGGTGTAATAGTATTGTTAGTGTTCATTTTTAAAAAATGACAGGCAGAGGCAGGCCACCCCGCAGGTTCCGTGGTCGTGGTGCTGTGATTCCTTTAGACCCTGCAAATATGCACATTGTTCAGACGCCGGGTGCCAGGGGGGACGCGAAAAGTTCTGTGGAGGACCTAGTTGAATGGCTAACACAGGACACCCAATCTTCTTCAGCTTCCGCTGCTAGTCCTCCTAACCTTGACGCACCATCTATGTCCAGCTGTGCTTTGGGCAGGTCTCAAGTGACCAGTGACACTCCCCCGCCTGTCGCCACCACCAACACTAGCACCACAGCCGCTTTACTTGATCTGTCACAGGAGTTATTGACACATCATTTTGAAGAAATGAGTGATGCGCAACCATCATTGACAGAGGATGTAGATAATAGTGATCAGTCTCAGTCAGGCAGCATTACCGACATGGAGGTACGGTGTGATGATGATGATGTTGTACCCGCTGCTGCTTCCTTTCTTGATGTTTCAGATACAAGTGAAGGGGTTGATGATGATGTGTCGGTGGATGTCACGTGGGTACCTGCTAGAAGAGAAGAAGAAGAGGGGGAAAGTTCAGATGGGGAGATAGAGAGGAGGAGGAGACGATTTGGAAGCATGGGGAGGTCGTCTCAAGGAGCTAGTGGCACAGTCAGACAGCATGCATCGTCACCAGGGGTCAGCCAGACAGCACACCGACGCCCATCAACGCATGCTGTTGCCACCACCAGAATGCCGTCATTGCAGAGCTCAGCAGTGTGGCATTTTTTTTGTGTGTCTGCCTCTGACAACAGCGTTGCCATTTGCAACCTGTGCCAAAAGAAACTAGGAAGTCTAGGACTGGGAAGTCCAACAGCCACCTAGGTACAACTGCTTTGCGAAGGCACATGGTCTCCCATCACAAAGGCCGATGGGAAGAACACATGAGTAGAAGCAGCACACAAAGTGAAAGCTGCCCTCCTCCTCCTGCTCCAGCATCTTCAGCCACGACAACCAGTGCTGTCCTCCTTGCCCCCTCTCAACCATCCTCCACTCAGTCTCTCTTACGTAGCAGTTCCTGGTCATCTGCCCACAGTCAGGTGTCTGTCAAGGACATGTTTGAGCGTAAGAAGCCAATTTCTCAAAGTCACCCCCTTGCCCGGTGTCTGACAGCTGGCTTGTCTGAACTCTTAGCCCGCCAGCTTTTACCATACAAGCTGATGGAGTCTGATGCTTTCAAAAAAATTGTATCTATTGGGACACCGCAGTGGAAGGTACCTGGCAGAAATTTCTTTTCACAAAAGGCAATCCCAAACCTGTACTCTTGTGAGAAAGGAAGTTATGGCATGTCTGGCACACAGCGTTGGGGCAAGGGTCCATATGAGCACGGATAGCTGGTCTGCAAAGCATGGTCAGGGCAGGCATATCACCTACACTGCGCATTGGGTAAACCTGCTGACTTCTGACAAGCATGGAATGCGTGGCTCTGCAGAAGAGTTGGTGACACCACCACGACTTGCAGGCAGGCCTGCTGCTACCTCCTCTACTCCTCCTACTCCATCCTCTTCCATAACCTCTTCCTCGGCTGAGTCCTCTTCAACTTCGGCGTCTTGCTCCACATCTATGGCACCCCCCCAGCTCCCCAGGTACTATGCTACATCCCGGGTACGGCAGTGTCACGCCGTCTTGGGGTTGACTTACCTGAAAGCAGAGAGTCACACCGCACCAGCACTCCTGACTGCCCTGAACGCACAGGTGGATCAGTGGCTGACTCCGCACCAACTGGAGATTGGCAAGGTTGTTTCTGACAATGGAAGTAATTTGGTGGCGGCATTGAAATTGGGCAAGTTGACACATGTGCCGTGCATGGCACATGTGTGTAATCTAATTGTACAACGATTTGTTCATAAGTACCCAGGCTTACAGGACGTCCTGAAGCAGGCCAGGAAGGTGTGTGGCCATTTCAGGCGTTCCTACACGGCCATGGCGCAATTGTCCGATATCCAGCGTTGAAACAACCTGCCAGTGAGGGGTTTGATTTGCGACAGCCCGACACGGTGGAATTCAACACTCCTAATGTTTGACCGCCTGCTCCAACAAGAAAAAGCTGTTAATGAGTATTTGTATGACCGGGGTGCTAGGCCAGCCTCTGGGGAGCTGGGGATATTTTTTCCAAATTACTGGACGCTCATGCGCAATGCCTGTAGGCTCATGCTTCCTTTTGAGGAGGTGACAAACCTTGTCAGTTGCACCGAAGGCACCATCAGCGACATCATACCATTTGTTTTCTTCCTGGAGCGTGCCCTGCGAAGAGTGCTGGATCAGGCAGTAGATGAGCATGAAGAGGAAGCGGGAGAGTTGTGGTGTCCATCACCCCCACAAACAGCCGAATCAGCATCGCTTGCTGGACCTGCGGCAACGCAGGAAGAGGATTGTGAGGAAGAGGAGTCAGAGGAGGAATGTGGCTTTGAGGAGGAGGAGGAAGACCGAGCACAACAGTCATCCCAGGGTGCTCGTTGTTGTCACCTCTCTGGTACCCGTGGTGTTGTACGTGGCTGGGGGGAAGAAGATGCCATCAGTGAGATCAGTGAGGAGGAGGAACGGGACATGATTAGCTCAGCATCCAACCTTGTTCAAATGGGTTCTTTCATGCTGTCGTGCCTGTTGAGGGACCCTCGTATAAAAAAGCTGAAGGAGAACGACCTGTATTGGGTGTCCACGCTCCTCGACCCCCGGTATAAGCATAAAGTGCCTGAAATGTTACCAAATTCCCGCAAGTCAGAAAGGATGGAGCATTTTCATAATAAATTAAAAACTATGCTTTACACAGCGTATAAGGGTGATGTCACAGCACCACGGGAATGTAACAGGGGAAGAGATGAAATTAATCCTCCTCCTCCCACGACCACAGCGGCAAGGACCGGGCGCTTTCCTGACGTCTTGTTGATGGAGGACATGCGTACCTTTTTAACTCCCATGCACCATCAGAGCCTTTCGGGATCCAGCCTTAGAGAAAGACTCAACCGACAGGTAGCAGACTACCTAGCTTTAACTGCGGATCTCGACACTCTCAGGAACGATGGACCCCTTGACTACTGGGTGTGCAGGCTGGACTTGTGGCCTGAGCTATCCCAATTTGCAATGGAAATTCTGGCCTGCCCCGCTTCAAGTGTCCTGTCCGAAAGGACTTTCAGTGCAGCAGGAGGTTTTGTCACTGAGAAGAGAAGTCGTCTAGGTCAAAAAAGCCTTGACTATCTCACTTTTATAAAAATGAATGAGGGCTGGATCCCGAAGGGACTGACATTGGGCGATACATTTGAATAAAAAAGGCCTGATGATGAGATGAGCTGGCTTGGGCTACAACTGGTACACAGGCTGGCCTTTTTTTTTGGTTATAAAGCCGGAGGACTTGCTTGACTTATCCGCCAACAACTAGTGTTCAAGCCACAAGCTTTTAGGGCACTTTTTACATTTTTTACAAACATCAATTTTTCTGGCCGCTGCTACAGCAGTTGCTACAACAATACCCAATTTTTTCAGTCATTTGGACATTCCTAATTTTTCTGGCCTCTGCTGCAGCTCTGTGGGTACAAAACTCAAATAAAAAAAATAAGGCACATAACAATAGTGATTAAACTGTTAGGAATTGTACAACTTAGCATTAGCAAACCACTCATATCTGGTGGACCATTAAATTAAATGCAAAATGCCACAAATTTGAAGGAGGAGGACCGACCAAGCATCTTTATCCGTCTCTTGGTTGCTCTAAATTATCTCCGTGTTCCATCTATGCCATACCTGTACTCTATTGTGCAAAAGGGTGGCATATGTGGTGTTTCATGCTGTTGTGCCTGTTGCGGGTCGTGGCCCATGGTATAAAAAGGCTGAAGGAGAACGACCTGTAATGGGTGGCTCATCTAAAATCAATGCCGTACCAGTACTCTATTGTTCAAAAGGATGCCATATGTTCTCTTTCCTGCTGGTATTTTGTTTGAGGGTTCTGGACCCTCTTATAAAAAGGCCTAAGGAGAAAGAGGTGTACTGGGTGTCCACTCAATTTTTTTTTCTATTTCACATTTGCCCAAAATTATCTCTGGGTTTGTAAAATCAATGCTGTACTTGTACTCTATTGTTCAAAAGGATGCCATACGTCCTCTTTCCTGCTGGTCTTTTTTTTGAGGGTCCTGGACCCTCTTATAAAAAGTCCGAAGGAGAAAGAAGTGTACTGGGTGTCCATCGAATCATTTGTTTGATTCAAATTCCCGGTTGCAACAAATTATCTCCGGGTTTCTAAAATCAATGCCTTTCCTGTAATTTAATTTTCAAAAGGATGCCATATGTCCTCTTTCCTGCTGCTGGTTTTGTGGAGGGTCCTGTAGCCTCTGCTAAAAAAAGGCCTAAGGATAAATAAGTGTACTGGGTGTCTAATCAATCTTTTTTTAGATTTCACGGTTGCAACAAATTATCCCAGGGTTTCTAAAATCAATGCCTTTCCTGTAATCTATTAGTCACAAGGATGCCATATGTCCTCTTTCAGGCTGTTGTTTCTGTTGAGGCTCCGGGAGCCTCTTATAAAAAGGCCTAAGGATAAAGAAGTGTACTGGGTGTATAATCTATGTTTTTTTTAGATTTCACGGTTGCAACTAATGATCTCTGTGTTTCTAAAATCAGTGCCTTTCATGTAATCTAATTTTCAAAAGGATGCCATATGTCCTCTTTCATGCTGCTGGTTTTGTGGAGGGTCCTGGAGCCTCTGCTAAAGAGGCCCAAGGATAAAGAAGTTTACTGGGTGTATAATCTATGTTTTCTTAGATTTCACGGTTGCAACTAATGATCTCTGTGTTTCTAAAATCAATGCCTTTCCTGTAATCTAATTTTCAAAAGGATGACATATGTCCTCTTTCCTGCTGCTGGTTTTGTGGAGGGTCCTGGAGCCTCTGCTAAAAAAAGACCTAAGGATAAATAAGTGTACTGGGTGTCTAATCAATCTTTTTTTAGATTTCACGGTTGCAACAAATTATCCGAGGGTTTCTAAAATCAATGCCTTTCCTGTAATCTATTAGTCACAAGGATGCCATATGTCCTCTTTCATGCTGTTGTTTCTGTTGAGGCTCCGGGAGCCTCTTATAAAAAGGCCTAAGGATAAAGAAGTGTACTGGGTGTATAATCTATGTTTTTTGAGATTTCACGGTTGCAACTAATGATCTCTGTGTTTCTAAAATCAATGCCTTTCCTGTAATCTAATTTTCAAAGGGATGCCATATGTCCTCTTTCATGCTGCTGGTTTTGTGGAGGGTCCTGGAGCCTCTGCTAAAAAGGCCTAAGGATAAAGAAGTGTACTGGGTGTATAATCTAAGTTTTTTTAGATTTCACGGTTGCAACTAATGATCTCTGTGTTTCTAAAATCAATGCCTTTCCAGAAATCTATTTTTCTAAAGGATGCCATATGTCCTCTTTCCTGCTGCTGGTTTTGTTGAGGGTCCTGGAGCCTCTGTTAATAAGGCCTAAGGATAAATAAGTGTACTGGGTGTCTAATCCAGTTTTTTTTAGATTTCCCGGTTGCAGCAAATTATCTCTGGGTTTCTCAAATCAATGCCTTAAATGTAATCTATTGTTCAAAAGGATGCCATATGTCCTCTTTTTTTTTTTTCTCTGTATTTTTGTTTATTTTAGAAAATGTAATGCACTTATAGGTTCACTAAGATTATGACTTTGCACACTGCCATTTTCCATGCAGCATTTTGACATGTCGTGTGATATGACTAGAAGAATGGTATGTTTTGAATCTGCTGAGCATAATAAAAAAAAAAATTTTTTTATTTAACTTGAGTTAATAACTGAAGCATGACTTCAGGAGTCAGGTGTGGTCGTAGGTAGTGGTTGTTAGCAGATTCTTTTTAATGCAAATTGCAATTGCCACAGCGTGCATAAAATGTGCGTCACTAGTCCAAATCGTACCTTTTTTTTTCATTCAGGGGTGTCCGGCGCCATATTGGAAAGGCAAAAAACAGGTATCCGTACCCGTTGATATAAGGGGTGACTAGTTCTTTTACCAGGCTCCTCTTGGATAGCCCCAGAAAGTGTGACTATGAATCCCAAAAAGAAAATTAAATTAAGGTTGAAAACTAACTCTAAAGTAACTCGTAAGACCTGGAGCTCCTCAAACACACGTCCTACCGCAACAGCTATAGGCTCCGCCCCCCCAAATCTTACCTTTTTAATGCCAATTGAAATTGCCACAGCTGGAACAACAGTAAATAACATGTGCGTCACCACAGTCTCCGAAGCTGTTGTCGGATGTATACAAAAACACTGATAAAGTATTCCTTTCGGGGCGCAAAGAGATGGCTACCGGAACACTCCAGGAACTTCCCAAGAGTCGCTGTCTTGTGTTTCTGGTGATGTTGGAGGCATCTGGGTAGTGTACAGGGAGGCCCAAAATCCTCTCCATCTCTGTGCACCACAGGACAGGACGTCCTTGTCATCCATAAGCACATGAAATTGCTTGCATTTTCCTTGGTTCAAGAAGTTCAGCTTTTGTGGTGATAGTACAGAATTAAATAAACTTTGGTTTCCTACCATACTCAAGACAATCTTGTAGTTCAAGCTTTGGACTTGCTGTGGGAAACAGTGGCCTGTCCATACCAGGAAGATGATTAAGACAGAAGTAACGGGCTCTGATTGCAGGTGACACATGTTTATCGTCAATCATCAAAGGGGTTGCGTGCAGAATATGGCTGATGGCCCCTTATTCACATGTTTGTCCAGAGCCACAACATTTGCAAACAGCAAGAAGAAAGGTCGGTTCTCACCAGCCTTAAGTTGAGCTTCAATTACCAAATGCTGATATTCAAAAAATAGACAAACAGTGCCTTAAAAAACACATTTGCAATATGGATTCACCAGAGCAAGGTCATTGCAAGTACTTCCCATGATAACAAAATTAAAATGCCACAACTCTGCAATCTTCCCCTTCACATTATTATTGTCACACTACATTGTACTCCTATGCCCACCTCCCTGCTCTTGTTTTTGTTGAGGGTCCTGGAGCCTCTGCTAAAAAGGCCTATGGATAAATAAGTGTACTGGGTGTCTAATCAATGTTTTTTCTATTTCCCGGGTCATATAAATGATCTCTGGGATTCTAAAATCAATGCCTTTCCTGTAATCTATTATTCAAAAGGATGACATATGTCCTCTTTCATGCTGTTGTTTCAGTTGAGGCTCCGGGACCCTCTTATTAAAAAGGCCTGAGGATAAATAAGTGTACTGGGTGTCTAATCAATGTTTTTTTCTATTTCCCGGTTGCAAATAATGATCTGTGGGTTTCTAAAATCAATGCCTTTCCTGTAATCTATTATTCAAAAGGATGACATATGTCCTCTTTCATGCTGTTGTTTCGGTTGAGGCTCCGGGACCCTCTTATTAAAAAGGCCTGAGGATAAATAAGTGTACTGGGTGTCTAATCAATGTTTTTTTCTATTTCCCGGTTGCAAATAATGATCTGTGGGTTTCTAAAATCAATGCCTTTCCTGTAATCTATTATTCAAATGGATGACATATGTCCTCTTTCATGCTGTTGTTTCGGTTGAGGCTCCGGGACTCTCTTATTAAAAAGGCCTGAGGAAAAATAAGTGTACTGGGTGTCTAATCAATGTTTTTTTCTATTTCACGGTTGCAAATAATGATCTGTGGGTTTCTAAAATCAATGCCTTTCCTGTAATCTATTATTCAAAAGGATGACATATGTCCTCTTTCATGCTGTTGTTTCGGTTGAGGCTCCGGGACCCTCTTATTAAAAAGGCCTGAGGAAAAATAAGTGTACTGGGTGTCTAATCAATGTTTTTTTCTATTTCCCGGGTCATATAAATGATCTCTGGGATTCTAAAATCAATGCCTTTCCTGTAATCTATTATTCAAAAGGATGACATATCTCCTCTTTCATGCTGTTGTTTCGGTTGAGGCTCCGGGACCCTCTTATTAAAAAGGCCTGAGGAAAAATAAGTGTACTGGGTGTCTAATCAAAGTTTTTTTCTATTTCACGGTTGCAAATAATGATCTGTGGGTTTCTAAAATCAATGCCTTTCCTGTAATCTATTATTCAAAAGGATGACATATGTCCTCTTTCATGCTGTTGTTTCGGTTGAGGCTCCGGGACCCTCTTATTAAAAAGGCCTGAGGAAAAATAAGTGTACTGGGTGTCTAATCAATGTTTTTTTCTATTTCCCGGGTCATATAAATGATCTCTGGGATTCTAAAATCAATGCCTTTCCTGTAATCTATTATTCAAAAGGATGACATATCTCCTCTTTCATGCTGTTGTTTCGGTTGAGGCTCCGGGACCCTCTTATTAAAAAGGCCTGAGGAAAAATAAGTGTACTGGGTGTCTAATCAATGTTTTTTTCTATTTCCCGGGTCATATAAATGATCTCTGGGATTCTAAAATCAATGCCTTTCCTGTAATCTATTATTCAAAAGGATGACATATCTCCTCTTTCATGCTGTTGTTTCGGTTGAGGCTCCGGGACCCTCCTATTAAAAAGGCCTGAGGAAAAATAAGTGTACTGGGTGTCTAATCAATGTTTTTTTCTATTTCCCGGGTCATATAAATGATCTCTGGGATTCTAAAATCAATGCCTTTTGTCAGGAACCTAGCTCCTTCTAGGACCCAGCGGAATCCTTCAAGCAACAAACTTGCAGCTTGCCTTTAAAAACCACCCCAAATCAATTCTCTTTGCTTAGTAATTTGGAGTACAAGGCTACCCTATTTACCTGAGCCTAACTACTTTGAATAACTTGTTTTCTGAACTTTTTTCCTCACAGGAACTTTTTCATACTTTGTTCAACTTTAACTGGAATTCATCCAAACAACTGCAGTGTTCATTAACTTAGGAGCTGACATGCAATCAATTGAATGAACTGCCTGAACCAAACTGCAAGTATTATTCTATGTGTTCTAATGCTTTGTTACTTGGAGAACTTTCACTGTGTAATTAGTATTTAAAGGAGAGTTACCACAGAACTTGTCACTGAAAATCTGGCTTTAACCCTTATTGAAACATCTTGACTGCAGATTAATAAACAACACAGCTTCCACAGTGAAACTGGAACTTCCACAGAACAGGCTGTGCATTCATTACAGCTCTGCCACACTACAAGTGCAACACAAGACAAGGTACAAGTAATCTCTGCAAATAAAATAGCAATACTGCATGAGCATATGTATAACTGTTAACAGAACCTGGTTACTAGTTAAATATTTATGTGTTACACTGCATAAGACTCTGAGAGTTAATAGAACCATTACTACACCTGCAACTTAAGAACTAAAGCTAACTTAATATTGAGAACAATTTCTACAAATCCTATTCAAGTTTGCTTAACCCTAACTGCATAATCTGGGGTGTGGCAAAATAAACCACTAAACTATCACTATTAGGTGAGAATGTCACTAAGCCATAGTGATATTCCTTTACAATAGTGAAACAAAACAATTATTAATAAATTAAGATCTGTGAATTGTGTTCCATCGTTAACTTCATATTTGTAGCCTGACATATTACTAAGCCTTAAAAATGGAGCCACCAGATCTACCACAGATAGTTTACAACCTCTCCCAAAAGGTTGATCAGCTTGCTCAGGCGGTTCATGATTTACAAATTGAAAATCAGTCTTTAAGGGGAATTATAAGAGACTCACTTACTACTCATACTGCACCACCTCAGCAAACACCTGAACCTTCAGTTTCACTACCAGAGCTCTTTTCTGGAAACAGGAAGCAGTATAGGCAGTTTAAGAATTCATGTCATTTACTTTATAATCTACGACCTCACAGTTATCCCACAGAGAGGATCAAGGTATTCAGTACTATTTCATTCCTGAGGGGTGAGCCAAGAATCTGGGCTGACAATCTGTGCGAACATAATGACCCAGTGCTAGGATCCCTTTCTGATTTTTTCACATGTATGGATGATCTTTTTCACGACACTGATGTACAAATGTCCGCTGAAGCCTCCATGAGGAACCTTAAGCAAGCCAAGAGACCCGTGGAGGAGTACATCACGGAATTCAAATTATACGCAGCTGATTCGGAATGGAGTCAGATTGCACTTCGAAACCAGTTCCGTTTAGGCCTCTCGGAGAGCTTGAAAGATGAAATCGCCAGGATAGAACTCCCAAAAACCCTAGAAGGAATGATGAATGCTGCAAAACAATTGGATCGCAGACTGCGAGAAAGGAAGGCAGAAAGGTTTTCTGCAGATGTCCGACCAAAACCTTCTATCTATTCCCCACCTCAACCAACCCAACATAGTAAACAAACAGCTGTTCCCATGGATATCGGAATAGCCCGTGGTCCTTTAACAACAGAAGAAAGATACCGCAGGAAGAGTAATAATCTGTGCATGTATTGCGCCAATCCTACACATTCAGTCCAGGAGTGTCCCATTTTACAGAAAAGCAAGAAATGTAAGTTCAAAGTTACAAGTTATTTATTAAACACCACAAAAACTAAAACTTATTGCATGTTAACTCTCTCCATACAGTGGGACCAAGATCAGCTGACTACTGAAGCCATCATAGACTCGGGAGCTTATGGATGCTTTATTGATTATAATGTTGTAAAGCAAAATAAAATACCCCTTATAAAAAAGCATACTCCATTTTCTTTTCATATGATTGACGGTTCAGAACCTAAAACTGGCCCTATCACACACCATACCACACCGTTAACAGTTACTACAGCAGGACACACAGAACACCTCTCATTTGATGTTGTCTCGTCACCACATTTCCCAGTGGTTTTGGGTATTAGTTGGCTCAAATTACATAATCCAGTTATCCACTGGTCACTATCTTCCATAAAATTTGATTCAGTCTATTGTAAAACAACATGTTTCCACAAACATGTTCTACTCCAGACCGAAATAGCTACAGAAAAACCTGAGTTGCAAATTCCTTCACCTTATGCAGATTTCAAGGATGTATTCAGTAAAGTAGAAGCTGAGAACTTGCCTCCTCATCGTGCATACGATTGTCCAATACAACTTCAACCTGGTTCTTCCATCCCTTATGGACACTTGTACCCTCTCTGCAAGCCAGAATTGGATCATTTAAAGGAGTATCTCGAAGAAAATTTACGGAAAGGATTTATCAGAGCATCAACATCACCAGCAGGTGCCGGAATTTTTTTTGTGCGGAATAAGGATTCATCATTACGTCCCATAATCGATTACAGAGAACTCAACAAACGCACAATAAAAAATCGTTACCCACTCCCATTAATCCCAGAACTAATCGAAAGGTTATCTGAGGCAACTATATACACGAAACTCGATTTAAGGGGAGCCTATAACTTAGTGAGGATAAAAGAAGGACACGAATGGTTGACCGCATTCAGGACAAGGTATGGCCTTTATGAGTACCTTGTCATGCCGTTTGGACTGTGCAACGCACCCGCCACTTTTCAACACTTCATAAACGATGTGTTCAGAGATCTCTTAGACATCTGTCTTGTGATATACCTAGACGATATTTTGATTTATTCTAAAAATGAAACCATACAGAGCCACTCGTCACTCTCAACTCATTCTTCCACCACCTCCTCAGGCACTGGATCCAGACGAATATGAAGTGCATTCCCTGCTGGATTCCAGGTTCCATAGAGGTGAATTACAATATCTGGTACGCTGGAAAAATTATTCAGCTGATGACGACACATGGGAACCTGCAACCAATCTTAGAGCTCAACGGCTGGTCACTCTCTTCCATCGCAGAAATCCAAATCGTCCCAGACCGGCAACTGTGGGACCGTTGCCCTGAGTGGGGGGTCATGTCAGGAACCTAGCTCCTTCTAGGACCCAGCGGAATCCTTCAAGCAACAAACTTGCAGCTTGCCTTTAAAAACCACCCCAAATCAATTCTCTTTGCTTAGTAATTTGGAGTACAAGGCTACCCTATTTACCTGAGCCTAACTACTTTGAATAACTTGTTTTCTGAACTTTTTTCCTCACAGGAACTTTTTCATACTTTGTTCAACTTTAACTGGAATTCATCCAAACAACTGCAGTGTTCATTAACTTAGGAGCTGACATGCAATCAATTGAATGAACTGCCTGAACCAAACTGCAAGTATTATTCTATGTGTTCTAATGCTTTGTTACTTGGAGAACTTTCACTGTGTAATTAGTATTTAAAGGAGAGTTACCACAGAACTTGTCACTGAAAATCTGGCTTTAACCCTTATTGAAACATCTTGACTGCAGATTAATAAACAACACAGCTTCCACAGTGAAACTGGAACTTCCACAGAACAGGCTGTGCATTCATTACAGCTCTGCCACACTACAAGTGCAACACAAGACAAGGTACAAGTAATCTCTGCAAATAAAATAGCAATACTGCATGAGCATATGTATAACTGTTAACAGAACCTGGTTACTAGTTAAATATTTATGTGTTACACTGCATAAGACTCTGAGAGTTAATAGAACCATTACTACACCTGCAACTTAAGAACTAAAGCTAACTTAATATTGAGAACAATTTCTACAAATCCTATTCAAGTTTGCTTAACCCTAACTGCATAATCTGGGGTGTGGCAAAATAAACCACTAAACTATCACTATTAGGTGAGAATGTCACTAAGCCATAGTGATATTCCTTTACAATAGTGAAACAAAACAATTATTAATAAATTAAGATCTGTGAATTGTGTTCCATCGTTAACTTCATATTTGTAGCCTGACACCTTTCCTGTAATCTATTATTCAAAAGGATGACATATCTCCTCTTTCATGCTGTTGTTTCGGTTGAGGCTCCGGGACCCTCTTATTAAAAAGGCCTAAGAATAAATAAGTGTACTGGGTGTCTAATCAATATTTTTTTCTATTTCCTGGGTCATATAAATGAGCTCTGGGATTCTAAAATCAATGCCTTTCCTGTAATCTATTATTCAAAAGGATGACATATGTCCTCTTTCATAATGTTTTTTCTGTTGAGGCTCCGGGAGCCTCTTATAAAAAGGCCTAAGGATAAAGAAGTGTACTGGGTGTCCAATCAAAGTTTTTTTCTATTTCCCGGGTCATATAAATGATCTCTGGGATTCTAAAATCAATGCCTTAACTGTAATCAATTGTTCACAAGGATGCCATATGTCCTCTTTCATGCTGTTGTTTCAGTTGAGGCTCCGGGAGCCTCTTATAAAAAGGCCTAAGGATAAAGAAGTGTGCTGGGTGTCCAATCAATGTTTTTTTTATTTCACAGTTGCAAAAAAATTATCTATGGCTTTGTAAAATCTATGCCTTACCTGTCATCTATTGTTCAAAAGGATGCCATATGTCCTCTTTCCTGCTGTTGTTTTTGTTGGGGGTCCGGAACACTATTCTAAAAAGGCTGAAGGAGAATGACCTGTACTGTACTTAGTGTCCAATCATGTTTTTGTTTTCAATTTCACGGTTCATAATAAATATCGCCGTGTAACTAAAATCAATGCCATACCTGTACTCTGTTGTTCAAAAGGATGGCATATGTGGTGTTTCATTCTGTTGTGGTTGTTGAGGGTCGTGGCCGTGGGACAGCGTATAAAACGGCAGTAGTAGAACAACCTGTACAGCCTTGCTCCTCTTTTTAGGCAGGCCAGCTCTTTGCATACATGCCCACAGACTCTGTAACGCATGCCTCTTTTAGGGAGAGGTGCAGCCATAATGCAGGGTCAGAACCTCTGCCTGCAACTGTTATACTCGATTTTGCGAAAGGAAGTAAGCTTACCATGGTTCCCTGCACGCACGTATTGTTGTTATATTTTGGTGAGGGTAATCATGATGGCCATGTAGACCACCACCACTGAGAGTCCTGGAAGTAACAGGGATGAGATGAAAGAGCTAAGAATAGTAGAACTTGAAACAACAGAGTTAGCCATGGGTGTTAGTGCAAAACCGCTTGGCTTTTTTTTGGCTTTGGGTGCGGCTATTCATGCAGGCCATATAGAGCTGCCACCATTCGGTGTCGTATCAGCTATTAAACTAATAAGAACAGTACTACCAAAATACAGCCAATGAAGGGCCTTAGGAAGACTGAGCCAAGGTTGGATTGTAGTATTTGGTTAGGCTAATCATGATGGCCATGTAGACCACCACCGAGAGTCCTGGAAGTAACAGGGATGATGAGATGAAAGTGCTAAGAATAGTACTACTTGAAACAACAGAGTTAGCCATGGGTGTTAATCCAAAACCGCTTGGATTTATTTTTGTATTGGGTGCGGCTAATCATGCAGGCCATATAGAGCTGCCACCATTCAGTGTTGTATCAGCTATAAAAATAATAAGAACTGTACTATCAAAATACAGCCAATGAAGGGCCTATGAAGACTGAGCAAAGGTTGGATTGTAGTATTTTGTTCGGCTAATCATGATGGCCATGTAGACCACCCGTAACAGTGATGAAAGTGCTAAGAATAGTACTAATTGAAACAACCGAGTTAGCCATGGGTGTTAGTCAAGACCACTCGGCTTTTTTTTGGGTTTGGGTGCAGCTAATCATGAAGGCCAGATAGACCTGCCACCATTTGGTGTTGTAACAGGTATTAAACTGCAAAGAACAGTACTACTTAACACAACCTACTTACCATGGGTCCCAGAGCATATGTTTGGTTATTATATTTTGTAAGGGTAATCATGCAGGCCATATAGACCTCCACCGATAGGGTGAGTATGAGTAACAGCTATTAAAATGCGAAGGACATTACTAATTAACACAACATAGTTACCATGGGTCGCAGACCAAGAGCAGATGTCTTATTATTATATTTTGTATGGGTAATCATCCAGGCCGTATAGACCTCACCAAATAGGGGGAGTTACAGAGATTAAAGTGCTAAGAATGGTAGTACTTAAAACACAACCTAGTTAAAATAGGTACCAGACCGCATGTCTTATTATTATATTTTTTCAGGGTAATCAGGCAGGCCATATAGAACACACCCGATAGGGGGGGAACAGGGATTAAAGTTAATTAACACAAGCTAGTTGGGTCCAAGAACGCATGTTTAATTATTAGACTTTATTAGGGTAATTATATATCTAACAAATCTATCTATTTCTCTTCTATCGATTCTATCTAACTATCAATCTATGTATATCTATCTATCCTATCTATCAATCTATCTTCTCTATGTTTTGAGACAGCCACTTTGGGAATGTTAGTTGATTTAGGCCCATTATGGCTTAAAAGCAGACTCTGCATAAACTATGTAATTTTCCATGGGAGTTTTGCCAGGGATCCCCCTCCAGCATGCGACAGTCCAGGTGTTAGTATCCTTGAAACAATGTTTCCATCACTATTGTGGCCAGAAAGAGTCCTTGTAGGTTTTAAAGTTCGCCTGCCTATTGAATTCAATGGCGGTTCGCGCGTTCGCGAACAATACCGAAAGTTCGAGTCCGCCGTGCGCGAACCGAAAATTTTAGGTTTGCGACATCACTACTTGTTAGCACCGCACCCCTCCTAACGCAAAACTCGTAATCTAGGTGTAAGTTTGCTAGGGGAGAGGAATAGAGCAACGATATAATATTGAAAAAAAATTCCTGTCATTCCAAAGTTCCTAATGGTAGTAAACATATGGTCCCACAGCAAGGAATCAAAGGCCTTTTGTGTGTCTATAGAAATAACCGCTGAATCTTCTCATAAAAAGGTTCCTTCCTTCCCTGCTGTCTCACAGTAATTTATCACTATTTCCAATTTCCTGATGTTATTCACTAGTGTCCTTCCTTTTATAAACCCAGTTTGGTCTGGATGGATAAGAGTAGCAACTACCTCCTGGAGCCTATTGGCCAGAATTTGTGTTAATATCTTATAGTTCACATTCAAAAGGGAAATAGGCCTATAAAAATCCATTGATTTCAGATCTTTCCCCTGTTTTGGGATCAGCACTATTCTAGATTCATTAAAATATTTAGATGGAGATTTCCCCTCTAAGAGAAAAGAGTTATATACCTTATTTAATACTGATATAATTTTATCCTCAATAATTTTATATAGTTCTCCTGGTATGATCCAATCAGCCAATCAGATTGAGCTCGCATTCTATTGACTGATCCGATCAGGTAATTTGGTAATTATTTTAACTAGGTAGCTATTAAATAGTTAATAACTATTTAATAGCTATTGTACCTAGTTAAAATAAATACAAAGTTGCCTGTAAAATAAAAATAAATCCTAAAATAGCTACAATATAATTATTTGTTATATTGTAGCTATATTAGGATTTATTTTACAGGTAAGTATTTAGCTTTAAATAGGAATACTTTAGTTAATAATATTTAATTTATTTTGTTAGATTAAAATTATATTTAATTTAGGGGAGTGTTAGGGTTAGCGTTAGACGTAGCTTTAGGGGTCAATACATTTATTATAGTAGCCGCGAGGTCCGGTCGGCAGATTAGGGGTTAATACTTGAAGTTAGGTGGCGGCGATGTTAGGGAGGGCAGATTAGGGGTTAATAATATTTATTATAGTGTTTTTGAGGCGGGAGTGCGGCGGTTTAGGGGTTAATACATTTATTAGAGTAGCGGCGAGGTCCAGTCGGCAGATTAGGGGTTAATAAGTGTAGGTAGATAGCGGCGACGTTGGGGGGGCAGGTTAGGGGTTAATAAATATAATATAGGTGTCGGCGATGTTAGGGACAGCAGATTAGGGGTACATAGGTATAATGTAGGTTGCAGCGGTGTACGGAGCGGCAGATTAAGGGTTAATTGTGTAATGCAGGTGTCAGAGATAGCGGGGGCGGCAGATTAGGGGTTAATAAGTGTAAGGTTAGGGGTGTTTAGACTCGGGTTCATGTTAGGGTGTTAGGTGCAGACTTAGAAACTGTTTCCCCATAGGAAACAATGGGGCTGCGTTAGGAGCTGAACGCTGCTTTTTTGCAGGTGTTAGGTTTTTTTCCAGCCCAAACTGCCCCATTGTTTCCTATGGGGGAATCGTGCACAAGCACATTTTTCCAGCTAGCCGCTACTGTAAGCAACGCTGGTATTGAGGGTTGAAGTGCCATTAAATTCGGCCGCAAAACTCTAAATCTAGGTGTTTGTCTTTTACTTTAATAGATGTTATCGACTTATTTAACTTCTGGAAATTAACCATTTTTGTCAAGTATTTCCCTATTTTATTACCATAAGACATAAATTTACTATTTCTTCTAAGCTCACTTTGGCCTAGATTTAGAGTTCGGCGGTAGCCGTCAAAACCAGCGTTAGAGGCTCCTAACGCTGGTTTTGGGCGCCCGCTGGTATTTGGAGTCAGTGATTAAAGGGTCTAACGCTCACTTTTCAGCCGCGACTTTTCCATACCGCAGATCCCCCTACGCCATTTGCGTAGCCTATCTTTTCAATGGGATCTTTCTAACGCTGGTATTTAGAGTCGTTTCTGCAGTGAGCGTTAGAGCTCTAACGACAAGATTCCAGCCGCCTGAAAATAGCAGGAGTTAAGAGCTTTCTGGCTAACGCCGGTTTCTAAAGCTCTTAACTACTGTACCCTAAAGTACACTAACACCCATAAACTACCTATGTACCCCTAAACCGAGCTCCCCCCACATCGCCGCCACTCGATTAAAATTTTTAACCCCTAATCTGCCGACCGCCACCTACGTTATACTTATGTACCCCTAATCTGCTGCCCCTAACCCCGCCGACCCCTATATTATATTTCTTAACCCCTAACTTGCCCCCCACAACGTCGCCGCAAGCTACTTAAAATAATTAACCCCTAATCTTCCGACCGCAAATCGCCGCCACCTACGTTATCCCTATGTACCCCTAATCTGCTACCCCTAACACCGCCGACCCCTATATTATATTTATTAACCCCTAATCTGCCCCCCTCAACGTCGCCGACACCTGCCTACACTTATTAACCCCTAATCTGCCGAGCGGACCTGAGCGCTACTATAATAAAGTTATTAACCCCTAATCCGCCTCACTAACCCTATCATAAATAGTATTAACCCCTAATCTGCCCTCCCTAACATCGCCGACACCTAACTTCAATTATTAACCCCTAATCTGCCGACCGGAGCTCACCGCTATTCTAATAAATGTGTTAACCCCTAAAGCTAAGTCTAACCCTAACACTAACACCCCCCTAAGTTAAATATAATTTTTATCTAACGAAATAAATTAACTCTTATTAAATAAATGATTCCTATTTAAAGCTAAATACTTACCTGTAAAATACATCCTAATATAGCTAAAATATAAATTATAATTATATTATAGCTATTTTAGGATTAATATTTATTTTACAGGTAACTTTGTAATTATTTTAACCAGGTTCAATAGCTATTAAATAGTTAAGAACTATTTAATAGTTACCTAGTTAAAATAATAACAAAATTACCTGTAAAATAAGTCCTAACCTAAGATATAATTAAACCTAACACTACCCTATCAATAAAATAATTAAATAAACTACCTACAATTACCTACAATTAACCTAACACTACACTATCAATAAATTAATTAAACACAATTCCTACAAATAAATACAATTAAATAAACTAGCTAAAGTACAAAAAATAAAAAAGATCTAAGTTACAGAAAATAAAAAAATATTTACAAACATAATAAAAATATTACAACAATTTTAAACTAATTACACCTACTCTAAGCCCCCTAATAAAATAACAAAGCCCCCCAAAATAAAAAATTCCCTACCCTATTCTAAATTAAAAAAGTTACAAGCTCTTTTACCTTACCAGCCCTGAACAGGGCCCTTTGCGGGGCATGCCCCAAGAATTTCAGCTCTTTTGCCTGTAAAAGAATAAATACAATACCCCCCCCCCAACATTACAACCCACCACCCACATACCCCTAATCTAACCCAAACCCCCCTTAAATAAACCTAACACTAAGCCCCTGAAGATCTTCCTACCTTGTCTTCACCATACCAGGTTCACCGATCCGTCCTGAAGAGCTCCTCCGATGTCCTGATCCAAGCCCAAGCGGGGGCTGAAGAGGTCCATGATCCGGTCAAAGTCTTCATCCAAGCGGGGCAGAAGAGGATCTTCCATCCGATTGAAGTCATCATCCAGGCGGCATCTTCGATCTTCTTCCATCCGGAGCGAAGCGGCAGGATCCTGAAGACATCCAGCGCGGAACATCCATCCGGACCGACGACTGAACGACGAATGACTGTTCCTTTAAGGGACGTCATCCAAGATGGCGTCCCTCGAATTCCGATTGGCTGATAGGATTCTATCAGCCAATCGGAATTAAGGTAGGAATTTTCTGATTGGCTGATGGAATCAGCCAATCAGAATCAAGTTCAATCCGATTGGCCGATCCAATCAGCCAATCAGATTGAGCTCGCATTCTATTGGCTGTTCCGATCAGCCAATAGAATGCGAGCTCAATCTGATTGGCTGATTGGATCGGCCAATCGGATTGAACTTGATTCTGATTGGCTGATTCCATCAGCCAATCAGAAAATTCCTACCTTAATTCCGATTGGCTGATAGAATCCTATCAGCCAATCGGAATTCGAGGGACGCCATCTTGGATGACGTCCCTTAAAGGAACAGTCATTCGTCGTTCAGTCGTCGGTCCGGATGGATGTTCCGCGCTGGATGTCTTCAGGATCCTGCCGCTTCGCTCCGGATGGAAGAAGATTGAAGATGCCGCCTGGATGATGACTTCAATCGGATGGAAGATCCTCTTCTGCCCCGCTTGGATGAAGACTTTGACCGGATCATGGACCTCTTCAGCCCCCGCTTGGGCTTGGATCAGGACATCGGAGGAGCTCTTCAGGACGGATCGGTGAACCTGGTATGGTGAAGACAAGGTAGGAAGATCTTCAGGGGCTTAGTGTTAGGTTTATTTAAGGGGGGTTTGGGTTAGATTAGGGGTATGTGGGTGGTGGGTTGTAATGTTGGGGGGGGGGTATTGTATTTATTCTTTTACAGGCAAAAGAGCTGAAATTCTTGGGGCATGCCCCGCAAAGGGCCCTGTTCAGGGCTGGTAAGGTAAAAGAGCTTGTAACTTTTTTAATTTAGAATAGGGTAGGGAATTTTTTATTTTGGGGGGCTTTGTTATTTTATTAGGGGGCTTAGAGTAGGTGTAATTAGTTTAAAATTGTTGTAATATTTTTATTATGTTTGTAAATATTTTTTTATTTTCTGTAACTTAGATCTTTTTTATTTTTTGTACTTTAGCTAGTTTATTTAATTGTATTTATTTGTAGGAATTGTGTTTAATTAATTTATTGATAGTGTAGTGTTAGGTTAATTGTAGGTAATTGTAGGTAGTTTATTTAATTATTTTATTGATAGGGTAGTGTTAGGTTTAATTATATCTTAGGTTAGGACTTATTTTACAGGTAATTTTGTTATTATTTTAACTAGGTAACTATTAAATAGTTCTTAACTATTTAATAGCTATTGTACCTGGTTAAAATAATTACAAAGTTACCTGTAAAATAAATATTAATCCTAAAATAGCTATAATATAATTATAATTTATATTTTAGCTATATTAGGATGTATTTTACAGGTAAGTATTTAGCTTTAAATAGGAATCATTTATTTAATAAGAGTTAATTTATTTCGTTAGATAAAAATTATATTTAACTTAGGGGGGTGTTAGTGTTAGGGTTAGACTTAGCTTTAGGGGTTAATCCATTTATTAGAATAGCGGTGAGCTCCGATCGGAAGATTAGGGGTTAATAATTGAAGTTAGGTGTCGGCGATGTTAGGGAGGGCAGATTAGGGGTTAATACTATTTATGATAGGGTTAGTGAGACGGATTAGGGGTTAATAACTTTATTATAGTAGCGCTCAGGTCCGCTCGGCAGATTAGGGGTTAATAAGTGTAGGCAGGTGTCGGCGACGTTGTGGGGGGCAGATTAGGGGTTAATAAATATAATATAGGGGTCGGCGATGTTAGGGCAGCAGATTAGGGGTACATAGGGATAACGTAGGTTGCGGCGGTTTACGGAGCGGCAGATTAGGGGTTAAAAGTGTAATGCAGGGGTCAGCGATAGCGGGGGCGGCAGATTAGGGGTTAATAAGTGTAAGGTTAGGGGTGTTTAGACTCGGGGTTCATGTTAGGGTGTTAGGTGCAGACGTAGGAAGTGTTTTCCCATAGGAAACAATGGGGCTGCGTTAGGAGCTGAACGCTGCTTTTTTGCAGGTGTTAGGTTTTTTTTCAGCTCAAACAGCCCCATTGTTTCCTATGGGAGAATCGTGCACGAGCACGTTTTTGATGCCGGCCGCGTCCGTAAGCAACTCTGGTATCGAGAGTTGCATTTGCGGTAAAAATGCCCTACGCTCCTTTTTTGGAGCCTAACGCAGCATTTGTTTTAACTCTCGATACCAGAGTTAAATTTATGGTGCGGCCAGAAAAAAGCCTGCGGAGCGTTAACAGCCCTTTTACCGCCGAACTCTAAATCTAGGCCTTTGAGTTTCTTTCGAAATGCACCAGGCATCCCTTTGCCTTTTTGCTTCTAGATATTCTTTCCAGTTTTCGTTACTATTATTTCGTAGATAATTTTGATATTTATTAATTATCTGATTCGTGAGCTGTATCCAATAACTATCACTTTCCCTCTTTACTTTAACTAAAAAAGCTACCCCCCCCCCCCCGTATAACTGCCTTAAAGGCTTGCCATATAATTTCTATATTCTCTACTGAATCTTTATTCATAATGTAGTAATCATCCAATTTGCTGACCAAACATTTCCAAAACTTCAAGTTGTTATATAAATAACTAGGGGAAAACAATTTGTTATTTAGTGGACTCATTGGATTCACTACCAGGGATAGAAATATTAAGGCGTGATCAGAGATAGTAATTGGTAGAATTGCTGTCTTTTGAACTAAAGAAAATACATTTTTATTAATTAAAAATATATTAATACGAGATAGTGATTTGTATACTTTGGATAAACAAGTAAATTCCTTACTATCAGGATAGCCATTTCTCCAGATATCTATCAACTCCAGATTATAACAGAGAGCTTTAAATATTTTAGTATCCCTATTACCCAATAAATCCCTTTTCCCAATCCGTTTTCTATCCACCAGCTCAAATGCAACCATGTTCAAATCACCCCTAGTATAATATTTTTATCGCATCCCACTATTTTGGATTGAATTAGATTCCTAAAGGGACTTTTCTTTTCATTTGGGCCGTTAACATTACACAATACTAATCTTCTTTTCCCCAGTTCTAGTTCAAGTATAATAAACCTACCCTGTTGATCTACTTCTCTCCTGATAATTTGATATTGTAGATTTTTCCTAAACAATATGGCCACACCCTTCTTCCTGTGTGCACCGGCGGCATACACAACCTCCCTTACCCAGCCCCATTTTAATTTTTTACTTTCCATTTCATCCAAATGTGTTTCCTGCAACAATCCTATGTCTATTTTCAATTTATTTAAGTGTTGTAAAACCGCTTTCCTCTTAATTGGGGAGGTGAACCCCCCCCCACATTCCAAGAGCCAAACTTATACATCCCAGATCCCATCCTCATACAGAACTCCCGTCAGAGACAAAAAACTTTCCTCTATACCCCAGGCTTCCCAGTAAGGGAGGAGGAAAAAAAAAAAAAAAAGGACACACAACCCCTGCCTCGCTCTTTAAAAACTACAGTATTATTACTACCCATTTTCCTAGGGACTACCCAGTATTGTTTACACTGATTTTTAAGTTATGAGCCATTTTTCGTGGCCCAAATCATATTACTTAGGCTCATCCCTTCAAAAACATTCTGCATCCTGAGGACTATCAAAAGTTTTAAAACCTTCCTTGGTTTTTATACTTATTCTGGCTGGATATAAGAGCTTCACTGACCTGCCTTCCTGTATCAGGTGAGAACATAATGGAGCACATATTTTCCTCCTGTTAGAGGTCTCATAGGAGAAATCTTGGAATATTAAAAACGTCTTATTTTGATAATACACATGTTTTTGAAGTCTGTGGCCCCTATTTACCAAAGGTCTTGCGGACCTGATCCGACAGTACGGATCAGGTCCGCAAGACCTCGCTAAATGCGGAGAGCAATACGCTCTCTGCATTTAACATTGCACCAGCAGCTCACAAGAGCTGCTGGTGCAACGCCACCCCCTGCTGACTCGCGGCCAATCGACCGCCAGCAGGGAGGTGTCAATCAACACGATCGTACTCGATCGGGTTGAATTGCGGCGATGTCTGTCCACCTGCTCAGAGCAGGCAGACAGGGTTATGGAGCAGCGGTCTTTGTGACTGCTGCTTCATAACTGGTGTTTCTGGCGACCCTGTAGGCTCGCCAGAAACACGGGGCATCAAGCTCCATTCAGAGCTTGATAGATAGGCCCCTATATGCCTGTAAAATTTTTGTCTTCTCTTGAAAGTTCAAGTATTTAATAATTATAGGCCTAGACCTAGCCCTTGTCTCATATTGATTTCTAGGGGCCCCAATCCTATGAGCCCGTCCACTACAAAAGCTTGATTAACATCTGGTATTTGTAATAACGCAGGAAGCTGCACTGCCGCAAAGTGTAATATATCTTTCTCCATCAAAGCTTCTGAAATTCCAATAACTCTTATATTATTCGTCCTTGATCTGTTTTCAAGATCTTCGACTTTATCACTTAGAAATTTAACTTGCTTTTGCATTTCTGCCAATTCACTATCTTTTTCAATATCTCTGTCCTCCAGATCTGAGATACGTTGTTCTACTAAACCTAATCTAGCAGAAATTTGTTTAATTTCTTGTGAGATTGCATCTACACTATTTTGTAATGCATCAAATTTAGGCATAAATAATGCACTAATCTGTTTCAAAAGCTCAGTGTTGCTTATTAGGTCGGGCCCAGCCTCCTGGGGGAATCTAAGCCTAGTTCAGTACTACGTCTAACCTGATTTTTCTCCTGTTGTCTTCTCCCCTGTTTTCATTGTTAAGGTTTTAATATTAGAAGCAGAGGAGATATATTTGTCCATAAGAGACACCACAAAAAAAAGAAACTAAAGATTCTCTTTTCCCTTTGTGTTTCCTCTAGTTCTCTACTTTCTCATTCAGTCATTCCTCTTCCCCACCTACACTCTCTTCTCTGTCTTCTTATATACTCTCCCCCTATAATGATTTCAGCCGTGAAAACCTTTATTTATAATTATGTGAAAGGCCTAACTTAGACCCATGATTTATCATTTAAAGGTGACAAAATAATAAAATACTAAAACATATTATATAAAAACGTGACTACCTTAATGTGTCCTTGTTAGGGAACCAAGTGACCTCCCAGCTACTCTTTAGTTTTTAATAATCTAATAGGTGCCGAATTAATAGGCAAAAACTAGAGATGTGCATGTGTTCAGACCAATACTTGAACCACTTCAGTGGATTGACACCCTCCCATATATAGAAAATGTTTAACCCTTACAGTCAAATACAGAAAAATTAAACAAAAAATGAACAGCAGGGGAGGGACCTTAATATAATGGAATAAGTGAGATACTTAAGTGCCTCCAATTTGGACTAAGTCCCAATCTTCTTAAAGTCTAAAAAGAGAATAAAAAAAATAAAAAAAACTTCCTTTGTCAACAATGGGTTCCTAAGTAGACGGGGAATACTCTCTTCAAAATCTGGTTCTTTCCAGCCACCTGCTCCTGCAGCTATGTTCCAGCGGCACTCAGTTGTGCCTGTAGGTACAGGCTAGACCTTTTACAGCAGCCCAGCTCGCTAACTCTGTGCAAGGAGTGATGGTGGACAAAACACAAAATACACACAGCACATGTGTGAATCTGCCAGACAGAGAGTATACATAGCATACAAACAAATGCAGGGTACTCACAAAGACAGCGGCACTCCGGCGTGCCAAGTGGTGCAGGCTGGACCTTTTACAGCAGCCCAGCTCGCTGTTTTTTTTAAACCAGGTCAGTGTATTATGTTCAGTATGCTGATCCCATAGAGATATATAGGGAGATGAGCTGTATTCACTCCAATTGCCACTTCCTTTAATCTCCTTTTCTTTCCTTCCCCCTGATTTTCCTTTTCCTTCTCCTTTCCCTTTTTTTGTACACAGGAGGGACTCTCCTACCAACTTATATTAGAAGGTTTACAGTTCGGTGCCTAAAAAAATGTGTAGTGTTAGTTTGTGACCAGTAACCCCTTTAAGAAGGTTTTTTTAATTAACAAATTGGGGGCAGTATATTCCTCATAAAGAGTTCCCCTGCAACTCCACAGCATTTATATTCTTGGGGGGCTCTGAATAGCACTGGATGTTACACATGCCTTATTGGTTCTTTGCTACCACTCTACTAGTGGTGTTTAATTCCGGGCAGTTACGAGGGGCAGTAGGGGGTCAGCAAGTAAAGAAAGAGAGAAGAACCCCCCCCCCCTCTATTTAACAATAGCTTGGGAGGGGGCATGTGTTTGCTATTAACATGCTGTAGAAAAAAAACCTTCACCTCCTTCTTGCTTCCCCCTCCTGCCCCCCCCCCCTTGCCTAGGGAAAAACCTGAGCCGCTTGCAGGAACCAGGCAGAAAGACTTCCAGCCCACCGGATGTGAATTCTGACTGTTGCCTTAGGTCTCTGCTTGCCTGGGATCCTGTACGTCCTCTCCGTGGCGCTCGTCTCGTGTGCCTATGTCAAGCGTGCACGTCATCACATAGAACCTCCCCCCCTGTCTGCACGATGCATAGTTCCTGTTATTGTTCATTTTATACACTCCTCAAAATGGTTAACCTATGTCCTCCTAATGTTTGGTGCGCAGCATGTATATGTGACCATCCCCTTACCTCCTGCTAGGATGTCTGTCTAAATTCCAACCTTATGAGAGGATTATACCCTTATCTTGAAAGGAAATACTTGACATGGGTCTTCCCTCCACCCTCACATATGCCTCCCACGTCATCATATACATCTGACATTTGAACGCTATATATAAACTCTTTTTTAAAGTTTGACAATGGCCCTTAAACTTTTTACTTGGAACATTGGGGTATAAATTCCCCAATTAAGAGAAAATCAATATTGACACACCTACGTAAACTGAATGCTGACATTGCCTTTCTCCAAGATGAGGAACATGAGAAACTGTGCAGTGACTGGGTGGGTAGGGTGACATATCTATCTTACAAGAGCAGTATTAGGGGATTAGCCATTTTATTTGGTAAGAGGCTCCAAGTAGAAATTAAAAACACCATTGCTGACCCTGATGGCAGGTTCCTCATTGTGCAAGCCTCCATCAACTCTATCAATTACACACTATGAAATATTTATGCCCCTAACACTAAATCCTTACCCTTTTCGGAAACATTGATTCAGACCCTATCACCATTGGTAGATACTAAACTAATACTGGGAGGTGACTTTAATTTGACCCCAAACCGGCCCTAGATAGATCTTGGTCAGATAAAGGATTAATCAATAAAAGATTACAATGCTACAAGGGTAAATTTGAACAAAAAAATATTCAAATAATTCGGTGAGGTCCTGGCTGTGTGCGACATCTGGAGGAGACACCCTGAGACTTTACTTGTCTTTCTAAAACTAACTCCTCTTTTTCAAGACTGGACCTCTTTCTAATCTCAGACTCACTTGTATCTCAGATCAACTCAGATAAAATCCACAATATACATATATCAGACCATGCTCCAGTAGAGCTGACCTTAGGTTGGACCTCTTTCTAATCTGAGACTAACTTGTATCTCAGGTCAACTCAGATAAAATCCACAATATACTTATATCAGACCATACTCCAGTAGAGTTGACCTTAGGTTCGTTCACCCACGCCCTAATAGAAACTCCCTTCACTTCCCTTCTTATCTTGCCACGTCTGAATCTTTCCAGAAATATCTTGTACATGCCTGGAATGATTATTGTACAGTCAACCAGTCACACTTATCCAATCTGCAACTATTTTGAGAGGCAGCCAAAGCGGTTATATCGGGACATGCCATTTCTTATTTAGCAGACCTAAAACACAAAACTTAATATAGATACAACACCTTAAAAACCAATATAGGTCAGGCCTACGTAGACTACTGTATCTCTAAAACACATCCTTCATATGAACATTACATTGTAGCTAAGGTGGAAATGGACTCTTTCCTTAAACAACATGCAACCACTGGTCTTTTAAAAACAGCTGGTAGGTTCAGTAGCAAATATGGAAAACTCTTGGCTACTCTAGTGAAAGCACGGTCAATAAAAAAAACATAGCAGCCCTTAGAAGCAGAGGTAACACTTTCAGAACTCCCTCTGAAATAGCAAATTGCCTAGCAGAATACTTCTCACATTTGTATACCAAACAACAACCATGCAAACCGAATAACCAGAGTGACTTCTGGCAATCCCTCCCCCACTTAACACCAACACAGAGAGACACGCTAAATTCTCCAATAACTCCAGACGAGATTCAACTGACTATTAAATCTCTATCTTTGGGGAAAGTAGCAGGACCCAGTGGGCTCCCTACTGAATTCAATCAACTTTTTTCCCCACAAATTGTACCTTCTCTTTCAAAACCTTTTTAATAACCTTTTCATTTATGATAAACTCCCCTCTAATTCATTTACAGCAGCCCATATAACTTTGATACCAAAGCTTGTTAAAAACCACTCCCTCCCAGAATCATTCAGACCCATATCCCTTTGAAACACAGATTATAAAATTCTCATGAAAATTATGGCCAACCGATTAAAGACTTTTCTCCCTTCAATACTACACTCAGACCAATCGGGATTTGTTTCTGGAAGATCTTCCGTGGTCAACTTAAGTAAGGTTCTTCACACTATAAATCACTTCTGGACACAGGCTGATGATGTTGACCATGGAGAGGAGCAGAGGCCTTCTTGTTATTTTTAGATGCAGAGAAGGCCTTCGATAGGGTGGAATGGTCTCATATTTTCCACACTCTCCAACAATTTCACTTCAAGGGCCCCTTCCTAAATTTTCTTCGTAAAATCTATTTCACCCCCACAGCAAGTATCTTAGTAAATGGTCTAAACTCCCCTAATTTTACCCTTGAGAGAGGGATGTGACAAGGCTGCCCGCTCTCTCCTTTATTATTCGACCTAGCCATGGAACAGCTAGCACTAAAATTGAGATACATCTTTCCTGGTATCCCTATCAAAGGCACCACCCTGAATATGGCATTACAGGGAGTGCAGAATTATTAGGCAAGTTGTATTTTTGAGGATTAATTTTATTATTGAACAACAACCATGTTCTCAATGAACCCAAAAAACTAATTAATATCAAAGCTGAATAGTTTTGGAAGTAGTTTTTAGTTTGTTTTTAGTTATAGCTATTTTAGGGGGATATCTGTGTGTGCAGGTGACTATTACTGTGCATAATTATTAGGCAACTTAACAAAAACAAATATATACCCATTTCAATTATTTATTTTTACCAGTGAAACCAATATAACATCTCAACATTCACAAATATACATTTCTGACATTCAAAAACAAAACAAAAACAAATCAGTGACCAATATAGCCACCTTTCTTTGCAAGGACACTCAAAAGCCTGCCATCCATGGATTCTGTCAGTGTTTTGATCTGTTCACCATCAACATTGCGTGCAGCAGCAACCACAGCCTCCCAGACACTGTTCAGAGAGGTGTACTGTTTTCCCTCCTTGTAAATCTCACATTTGATGATGGACCACAGGTTCTCAATGGGGTTCAGATCAGGTGAACAAGGAGGCCATGTCATTAGATTTTCTTCTTTTATACCCTTTCTTGCCAGCCACGCTGTGGAGTACTTGGACGCGTGTGATGGAGCATTGTCCTGCATGAAAATCATGTTTTTCTTGAAGGATGCAGACTTCTTCCTGTACCACTGCTTGAAGAAGGTGTCTTCCAGAAACTGGCAGTAGGACTGGGAGTTGAGCTTGACTCCATCCTCAACCCGAAAAGGCCCCACAAGCTCATCTTTGATGATACCAGCCCAAACCAGTACTCCACCTCCACCTTGCGGGCGTCTGAGTCAGACTGGAGCTCTCTGCCCTTTACCAATCCAGCCACGGGCCCATCCATCTGGCCCATCAAGACTCATTCTCATTTCATCAGTCCATAAAACCTTAGAAAAATCAGTCTTGAGATATTTCTTGGCCCAGTCTTGACGTTTCAGCTTGTGTGTCTTGTTCAGTGGTGGTCGTCTTTCAGCCTTTCTTACCTTGGCCATGTCTCTGAGTATTGCACACCTTGTGCTTTTGGGCACTCCAGTGATGTTGCAGCTCTGAAATATGGACAAACTGGTGGCAAGTGGCATTTTGGCAGCTGCACGCTTGACTTTTCTCAGTTCATGGGCAGTTATTTTGCGCCTTGGTTTTTCCACACGCTTCTTGTGACCCTGTTGACTATTTTGAATGAAACGCTTGATTGTTCGATGATCACGCTTCAGAAGCTTTGCAATTTTAAGAGTGCTGCATCCCTCTGCAAGATATCTCACTATTTTTGACTTTTCTGAGCCTGTCAAGTCCTTCTTTTGACCCATTTTGCCAAAGGAAAGGAAGTTGCCTAATAATTATGCACACCTGATATAGGGTGTTGATGTCATTAGACCACACCCCTTCTCATTACAGAGATGCACATCACCTAATATGCTTAATTGGTAGTAGGCTTTCGAGCCTATACAGCTTGGAGTAAGACAACATGCATAAAGAGGATGATGTGGTCAAAATACTCATTTGCCTAATAATTCTGCACACAGTGTATATGCATATGATATGATGCTGTTTGTTAGCAACCCCTCTTAATATATCCCTAAAATTGTTGACACACTAACTGCTTTTGGGGAATTCTTCAGTTATAAAATAAATATGACAAAATCAGAAATACTGTGGTTAACTAGTCATACTCCCCATTATGATTACCCTTTTCAAGCGCAATCCAGCACCCTTACCTATTTAGGCATATCCCTCCATCAAAACAAACACAATTAAAAGCTTGGGACAAGCTCCCTTTGGGTCTTATAGAGAAGCACAGGTGGCACTCCAGGATAAAAGTTAAAAAGTGGAAACAAAAGGTGGAGGAGGAGGAAACCTTACATGATGTAAGGTTTCCTCCTCCTCCACCTTTTGTTTGTTTGTTTGCAACATGAGTGTTGTTATTTTAATGCATCTTTGAATAAAGAATGACTTTTTAACTTTTATCCTGGAGTGCCGCCTGTGCTTCTCTATATTACTTTTTGGTCTGCTCAAACCTATTTTTTGTGCTGGCACCGCTCCAAACCCACCTTCAGGATTTTGGAAAGGATCATTTTGTTCAGCTGTGTGATGTGGACTGAGCGACTCTGTACCTCTCTCCCTTTGGGTCTTACTGGATGTGTTAATTTAATAAAAATGACGATACTACCTAATCTCCTTTACCCGTTTCTGATGTTATCGTTCCTGCTAAGTAAAACTGACTTGTCCCATGTAAACAAGGCGATCTGATGCCTTATCTGGGTAGGTAGGAGGACACGTATAGTGACTAAAACCTTACAACAACCGTACCTGACCTCAAATTATACAATTGGGTGGGTTTGGCTTGACTGGTTGTGGATTGGCAACTGAATATGGCACACTTTATAGACCCAGCTCTGGAGGTCGCTATCGCCTCTCCACATGCTCTTACATATTTACCGTATATCCCGTTGCGAGGCTTGCCCATAGAAATAAAAATAATCCTCTATATAATGATGCCCTAAAAGCTTGGTGGTGTTGTCGGGAGAGGTGGCGCTATAGAACTTCCCTAAAGCCAAGTACAAGGGGGGTCCCTCAAAAAGTCCCCAAAAAAACAAGAAAAAAAGGGGGGAGTACTTGCGCTAAAGCTAGGGTTTGGTTGAACAATATTTGCGTGTCTATGTGTTATGCCTGTACCTTTAATTCAGTCCCCGCCTGTCTTTTCCTCTAGCCTATTAAAACTGTACCTCATTATCCTAATTGCTTGGTATTTCTACATCACAGCTAATCTGAGCTCTTTGTTCTTGTTACCAAGTCAGGAGTTTTTCTTGTGAAATATTGCTAGTTTCTGTTACCTCAATCCGGAATTGTAAGCAGCCTTCTGCTTAGTTCTCAACCTCAGCTTGAACCCTCTCCTGTTTAGAAGTAAAGTGCTGTTCAAAGAAACCGCAACTTATTGCTGCCTGAATTCCTCTCTCTCTGCTGTCAACATCGTCTCTGAAGGAAGGCAGCCTCGTTTTCATCACAGCACATAACAGCAGCTAGATGCTGAAGGAATTTGGCCTCTCTCCAACTGCTCTTGCTACAGTTTCAAAATCAGCTGCTACATAGTAAGTAAGTACCGGTCTTACTGTTAACATTAATGCTTGTGTCACAGGTGCCTATAGTGTGTTATAACATCGAGTCTCTAGGTATTTCCAACACTTGGGAAGTTGTTTGTTTTCTTTATTCAGTAGCTGATTACCGTAATTACTGTTGTAGTTCCTATGAACCATTACCACATTCTCTGTAGCAATTATTACATATTAACTAATTTGTGGCCATTGTTGGTTGTTTACTTACAAGTATAGCAAGTAACCTAAATGAATTATTAATATATAAAAGCTGCCTAATGAATGCTGCTTATTCATTCAATAATAAGTAAGAATTTGTTAATTCAGCAACACACCATATATCCTTAAGTAATTATATATATATATATTTCTTCTTTTCTGCAAAAACAGATCCAAATACAAACAAGCCATTACACTATGACAGTGCGAATGTACTCAATGTTAGTATATAAATATGTAACTAAAGATGAGCTTGAACAAGCAGATTGCAATAGTATCAAATTTAATAAATACAATATAACACTGCAATTACTGAACATAAAATCAACACAATGTTTGAAAATAAATAGACTAATAGTCACAAATAACAAATGATGTTCTGGTATTCTGATGTACCTGATAACAGTTCCATGTCTATGCTAATAGTCGCTATATATAAATGTATAAAAGGATCTAATGTGTCTTGCTATAGATCATAATAATCTGCTCACACACAACATAAAAGTTAAGTGGAATAGACTAATATTATAAACAATATATATAAAATATATAATATGAAGTTATATAATATGTATGATATATTTATCTTACTCTAAATGGCTAGGAACAACACAAATCTACTATGAGATAATACTCAAATTAAAAACAAATCTGAGATAATACTTAAATTAAAAGTAAATAAAAATAAAAGGTCTGGACGTCCAGAATGGTAAAAAACGATTGTAAAATAGTGCCACTTTAACCCAGGTATCTTAAAAAAATATACAGGTAAATAAAAGGGGGCCCACCTCCAGATAGTCTCTATATATATAGAAAGCATCTGATCACTACTCACTCTATGTCTAGAGGGTAGCGTTGTGACTAAATTCAATGGATAAAAAACCTAAGCTACCCATTGCCCTGAAAAGGGCATTTGTATGGGCATTTAGCTCTTTTACATTGCCCTGAAAGGGGCATTCAGCTATTTTAAAAAAGCCCAAACCCTAACTTAAAAAAACACCCCCAAAAAAGTTAAAAAAACACTAACCCCTGAAGATCCACTCACAGTTTCTGAAGTCCAGACATCCATCCTCATCCAGGCGGCAAGAAGTCTTCATCCAAGCGGCAACTTCTATCTTCATCCAGACGGCATCTTCTATCTTCATCCTGGCGGAGTCTTCTATCTTCATCCAGGCGGCGGTCACTGCAGGACTAAATTAAAACCTAAAATCATTGGCTCAATATACATACACACATACCAAAAGAGAGTTAGAGAGTAGCAAGAGAGAAGAGAGCACTAGAATGTAGTGAATAGGTTGCAGATGAGCAGGGATACTATTCACGTACCAAAAGAGAGTTACAGGAGAGGAGAGAGCACTAGAATGCAGTGAATAGGTTGCAGATGAGCAGGGATACTATTCATGTACCAAAGAGAGTTACAGGAGAGGAGAAAGCACTAGAATGCAGTAAATAGGTTGCAGATGAGCAGGGATACTATTCACGTACCAAAAGAGAGTTACAGGAGAGGAGAGAGCACTAGAATGCAGTGAATAGGTTGCAGATGAGCAGGGATACTATTCACGTACCAAAAGAGAATTACAGGAGAGGAGAGAGGGTAGCACTAGAATGCAGTGAATAGGTTGCAGATGAGCAGGGATACTATTCACGTACCAAAGAGAGTTACAGGAGAGGAGAGAGCACTAGAATGCAGTGAATAGGTTGCAGATGAGTAGGGATACTATTCACGTAGCAAAAGAGAGTTACAGAAGAGGAGAGAGCACTAGAATGCAGTGAATAGGTTGCAGGTGAGCAGGGATACTATTCACGTACCAAAAGAGAGTTACAGGAGAGGAGAGAGCACTAGAATGCAGTGAATAGGTTGCAGGTGAGCAGGGATACTATTCACGTACCAAAAGAGAGTTACAGGAGAGGAGAGAGCACTAGAATGCAGTGAATAGGTTGCAGATGAGCAGGGATACTATCACCTACCTGAAAGCAGAAGAGAGAGAATATGATTAGCTTTATGTAGTGTGCATTTCTTCAGCAGATGTTAATAGGCAGAATGTTGTCTTAATCAGCAGCATTGTAGTGAGTACTGAGTATAATTCTTGTATAATTCTTATATTAGGGCCTCACTTATAAAATGTTCACTTTAGAAATGTGAACATATGCTATTGTAACAATGCATACTGCCCAGGCAATGCACCCCCAGTGCAATGCAGTACTTCCCTGTAAAATAAAAATAAAACCTAAGCTAGCTAAAATATAACTATTAGTTATATTGTAGCTAGCTTAGGTTTTATTTCACAGGTAAGTATGTATTTAGTTTTAAATGGGTATTATTTAGTTAATAATTGTAACTTTAATTTATCTCTATTTTAATTATGTTTAAGTTAGGGGGCGTTAGGGTTAGGGTTACTGTTAGGTTTAGGGTTACGGTTAGGGTTAGGTTTAGGGGTTAATATAGTTTAATTTTGGTTGTTGCGATGTGGGGGGCTGGCGGTTTAGGGGTTAATAGGTTTATTTAGTGGTAGTAATGTGGGAGGCCAGAGGTTTAGGAGTTAATAACTTTATTTAGTTACGGCGATGTCGGGGAGCGGCAGAATAGGGGTTAATATTTTTATTATAGTGAGGGCGATGTTGGGGTGCGGGGGAATAGGGGTTAATAACTTTAATATAGCGGTGGCGATATCGGGAGCGGCAGATTAGGGGTTAATAACTTTTTGTAGGTGTCAGCGATGTAGAGGCAGCAGATTAGGGGTGTTGGACTTGGGGTTTATGTTAGGGTGTTAGGTTTAAACGTAACTTTTTTTCCTCATATACATCAATGGGGCTGCGTTATGAAGCTTTTCATTCCGCGCTTCAGGTGTTAGGTTTTTTTCTAACACTCTCTGCCCATTGATGTCTATGGGGAAAGCGTGCACGAGCATGTCAAAGCAGCGCTTGTATTTTGTGCGATATGGAGCTCAACGTAACCATATCGCACGCACAAGCTGGCTTTTCAAAAACTCATAATGGCAGCGCTATGGAGGGTGAAATAACGCAACTTTTGTTGCATTCGTTTCGCACCCTCTATAGCGCAAAACTTGAAATCTAGGTGTTGTTGAGGTGTAGAGAAATTGGGGTACATATTTGGAGCACTATATCGCTCTGTGTTTCTTTTTAAAGTGACAGTAAGTTTTTATTCTTGAGTGCAATCCACTCAGTTTAAAAAGTAATTTAAAGTGACAGTACATTTTGCTGTTATTTGGTGGGAATCTTTTATTATGGACATGGAACAGGGGTCTGTTCCTTTAAATAAATGTTTATTATGCATTGAAGCTCAAATTGTTTCTCTTATACAGTTTTGTTCTTCATGTTTAGATAGGACTATAAGTATAAAGATAAGGTCCTTGTTTCTGAACCTAATGTCTCTCAGGATGATGCTGTTCAGGCAATGCCACAGCTTTTTCCTCAAACATCCCAAGCCTCTATGGCATCATATACAGTGCCCTGCAGTTCCTTTCAGACTCCTGGAGGAGTTTATTTGCCTGCAGATTTTGCTGCACAGGTATCTTCTGCGGTATATGCAGCTTTATCTGCTTTTCCCATGATGGGGAAGCGCAAGAGGAAATCTAAAACATTTTCAGAGTGCAAGGTGTCTGTTCCGAGGGGGAAGTCTGATGAGGAGGTTGCCTCGGTAGCTTCTGAGGATGAAATCTCAGATTCTGACAGTATAATTCCTTTATCTGATGCTGAAGAAGTAAACTTCAGATTTAAGCTTGAACACCTTTGTTTAATGTTAAAGGAGGTACTGGACACTTTGGACGAATCCGACTCTTCTGTCGCTGTCAACCCTAACAAATCTAGTAAGCTTAACAAATAATATGCTGTTCCTTCCTCTGTGGAAGTTTTTCCTGGACCGTGTGACGGAGATTATTTCACAAGAATGGGAGAAGCCAGGGATACCTTTCTCCCCGTCTCCCATCTTTAAAAAGATGTTTCCTGTTGCTGACTCCATAAAAGATTCATGATGCACGGTGCCTTAAGTAGAAGGGCCCATTTCTACTCTGGCTAAGAGAACTACAATCCCTATAGAGGATAGCTGTTCCTTTAAGGATCCCATGGACAAGAAGTTGGAGACTTATTTGAAAAAGATATATGTTCATCAGGGTCTTCAGTGGCAACCTGCAGTTTGTATTGCCACAGTAGTAAGTGCTGTATCTTATTGGTGTGATGCCTTGTCTGAATCTATTTAACAGCGACCTTAGCCCGGTTCCCCGTTGGAGGAGATCCAAGATTTGATTAAGGCTCTCAAACTAGCCAATTCCTTTATTTCTGATGCTAACATTCAAATTATTAGACTGGGAGCCAAGATGTTTGGCTTCACTGTCTGTGGCTAAAATCTTGGTCAGCTGTTGTTACTTCCAAGTCCAAGCTTCTGGCACTTCCTTACAAGGGTAAAACCTTTTTTGACCTGGTCTGTCAGAAATAATTTCTTATATTATGGGTAGAAAAGGGTTTTTTTTCTACCACAAGTCAAGAAGATCAGACCTAAAGGATGTCAAAGTAATTTTTGTTCCTTGTCTGGGCTGTGGACATAATATCTCAGGGTTAAATCCATCTCTTAAGATTATCTGCAGACCAGGTAATAAGAGAGGCATTCTTGAACTGCATTCAAGACCTTTCCTCCCTGGGAGTGATTGTTCCAGTTCCAGTAAGGAAACATTGTCTAGGATTCTTTTCAAATCTTTTTGTGGTTCCCAAGAGGGAATTTTTCGACCCATTTTGGACCTAAAGTGCCTCAACAAATTTCTCAGGGTACCATCCTTCAAAATGGAAATTATTTGTTCCATACTTCCTTTGGTCCAATAGGGTCAGTTTGTGATGACTATAGACCTGAAGGATGCGTATATTCATGTTCCCATCCACAGGGATCATCACAAGTTCCTGAGATTCGCCTTTATAGACAAACAATTTTAGTTGTTGGCTCTTCCGTTTGACCTTGCCACAGCTACCAGAATGTTCTCAAAGATTCTGGGGGCTCTCTTGGCAGTAATCAGGTGTTGGGGAATTGCAGTTGCCCTCTACCTGGACATATTGGTTTAGGTGTCATCTTTTTAACAAGCAAACTCTCATAAAGAGATCTTGTTGTCGTTTCTACATTCCCTCAGATAGAAAGTAAATCTGGAAAAGAGTTCCCTTGTTCCAGCTACAAGGGTAGTTTTCTTAGGGACCATAATAGATTCCCTATCTATGAAAAATTTTCTGCCGGAGGTCATAAAATCCAAAATTTTCTCTTCTTCACTCTCTCTACAGTCTACTGTTCGGCCATCAGTGGCTCGATGTATGGAGGTAATTGGTCTGAGGGTCACTTCCATGGACATCATTCCCTTTGCTCAATTCCATTTCAGAGCTCTGCAGTTATGCATGCTCAGCCAATGGAATGGAGACCATTCGGATTTGTTGCAGAGGATAGATCTAGCCCAATCAACAAGAGACTCTCTCCCGTGGTGGCTTTCTCAGGATCATCTGTCTCAGGGCACATGCTTCCGGAAGTCCTTCCTGGGTGATTGTGACCACAGACGCCAGCCTGCTAGGCTGGGGAGCAGTCTGGGACTTAAAGGTGCAGGGACTATGGACTCGGGAGGAGTCTGCTCTCCCCATAAACATCTTGGAGTTAAGAGCGATTTACAATGATCTGATGTCTTGGCTTCAGTTGTCCTTAGCCCGGTTTATCATGTTCCAGTCGGACAGCATCACCTCAGTGGCTTACATCAACCACCAGGGAGGAACTTGGGGTTCCTTAGCCATGAAGGAGGTGGCTTGGATTATTCAGTGGGCGGAAGCTCACGATTGATGTCTATCTGCCATCCACATTCCAGGAGTGGACAACTGGGAAGCGAATTTACTGAGCAGAGAGACATTTCTTTCCAGGGAGTGGGTTCTCCATCCGGAGGTGTTTCTCCAGGTTAACCCTCAAATGGGGGGTACCGGAGTTGGATCTGATGGTGTCTCGGCAGAATGCCAAGCTTCCAATGTACGGTTTAAGGTCAAGAGATCCACAGGCCACCCTGATAGATACACTAATGGTTCTTTGAGATCAAACAGGAGAGAGTGTCATTATGTCTAATAGTTCCTGCTTGGCCTCGCAGGATCTGGTATGCAGACCTAGGGAAGATGTCATCTCAGCCACTTTGGAGGTTGTCTCTGAGGAAGGGCCTTCTAACTCAGGGTTAATTCCTCCATCCAAATCTCGTTTCTCGGAAGCTGGCTGCTTGGAGATTGAACGCTTAGTTCTGTCTAAGCGTGGATTTTCTCAGTTGGTTATTGAGACCATGATCCAGGCTCGCAAGCCTGTTACTTGAAAATGTTTCCATAAGGTATGGTGTAAATACTTTTTTTTGGTGTGAATCCAAGGGCTCCTCTTGGATTGGTGTCAGGATTCCTAGAATTTTGTCTTTTCTCCAGGAAGGTCTGGAGAAAGGTTTGTCAGTCAGTTCTCTGAAAGGTCAGATTTCTGCATTATCTATTTTTTTCACAAGCGTCTGGCGGATGTGCCAGATGTTCAATCTTTTTGTCAGTCCTTGGTCAGAATCAGGCCTGTGTTTAAACCTGTTGCTTCTCTTTGGAGCCTTAACCTTGTTTTTAAGGTTTTGCAGCAGGATCCGTTTGAGCGAATGCATTCCATAGATATTATTATTGTTACCTTGGAAGGTTTTGTTTCTTCTTGCTATCTCTTCCGAGAAACATTAAGGTGTTTTAAAGCAGGACCCCATTCTAAAGGACATTATAGGGGAACATCCAGAAGTGGTTTTTAGAAAAAACAAGTCTCTAAAAACTGTCCTGGCACCTAGTAATGCACGGATAGTAAGAACAAAATTGGTATAGATATCCATCCAATAAATGGCTTTTTTAAGTGTTTTAGAAAGAACTGTGTATGCTGTAATCATCTACATAACTCTAAGAAATATAATAAAATTATATACACAGATGTAATGGACAGGGATATTCTAATAAAAGGAAAATTAAAATGCAAATCAAACTTTGTAGTTCATATTCTGCAATGTACCTTTTCCAAACCAATGAGATACATTGGAAGAACAAAAAAACCTAGAAGTCAGGTGTCTTGAACATATAAAAAACATAGAAGCAGGTAAACAAAAAAATAATAATTATTAAACATTTTACTGATATTCATAGAAGCAATGCATCAGACTTTTATATTAAAACCATTGAACAAGTCTGTACTAAGACGGGGAAGCCGAATGTTGGAACCTTTTGGATACATGCTTCAAAAACCTTGGAACATACAAGTTTCCATAGGGACATTGAATTGGTTGTCTTCGTTTAAATGTAAATGGAATATATAATATATGTTTGTGTATCAGAATGACAGCTAGACATATGGACATCTATTTTTTATGTTAGAAGTAGTGATGTCCCGAACTGTTCGCCCGCGAACGGTTCACAGCGAACATAGCTTGTTCGCGTTTGTGGGCGAACACATGGCGATGTTCGATCTGCCCCTATGTGTCATCATTGAGGAAACTTTGACCCTTTATGTCACAGCCGTCTGACACATTAGAGCGAATCAACATCAGACACTCCCTCACAGACCCTCCCAGCTACTCGGAATCCGCCATTTTAGACTCATAACGAACTTGCTTTCTTAATGAGAGGACGTGTTGTGTTTTTGCTCCTGACATTAATAGGAAAAACATAGCTAGGCTAGTGTATTTAGTGTCCACTACAGTCCAGAAGGACTCCACTCATCTCTGCTGCAAGCACAGCACCCCAAAAAGCCCTTTTTAGGGCTAAATTTCGTGCCGTTTTTTTTTTTTCCGTTTTTTTTATTAGCATTTGCCTGGCTTTCAGGCTGTGTGTTTAAGGCTCACAGCATATGCTGTGATTACTGCCACCACTGATATCTCCCTAACAACATTAGTTTAAATTTAACTAACCAAAAAATTTAATTATTTTGCTAGTGTAATTTTTTTTCATTTTCTATCAGGCCTGTGTCACACAGCATATACTCTGGTTCATTGCTCTGTGCCAGCCACCAGTGTTAATATCCGTTTATAACATTATTTTAAATTTAAAAAAAATATATATTTTGCTAGTGTAATCTAATTACATTTACTATCAGGCCTGTGTCTGTCAGGCTCACTCAGCATTAATATACCTCATTTTGTTTCAGTCTTTTGGTTAATTGGTCTGTGCCAGGCAGCCACCCAGCACTCATATCTTCTTCACCTTAATTTAAATATAATTTTTTTTTTTTTTTAATTTGTTTGATAGTGTAATCTAATATAATTTTCTATCAGGCCTGTGTGTTTTGCTGACATACAGAGCCTACTGTGTTTACTTGCTGCCCTCCCTAGTCTATGAGCCACGACTCATATGTGTTTAACCTTTTTTTAATTTCCCCCCTCAAAAAATAATTTCAATCATTTTTCTAGTGTAATCTAATAGTATTTTCTATCAGGCGTGTGTGTATCTGACTTACAGAGCCTACTGTTTTTAATAGCTGCCTTTCCAAGGCTAGTGTAATCTAATTTTATTTTCTATCAGACCTGTGTCTAACTGTCTATCTGACTTACACAGCATACTGTTGTTAATTGCTGCCCTACGTAGCAGCCAGCCAGTGCGACCACTCATAGAGTCATATGTGCATTGCACTTCTTAACATAATTTTAATATTAAAATCTAAAATTTTAAAATATTTTGCTAGTGTAATCTAACTTAATTTTCTATCAGGCCTGTGTTTTTATCACTTACACAGCATACTGTGTTCAATTGCTGCCCTACCTACCATCCATGACTCATATCTGCCAGCCTGTGTGCCAGGCCCAACTAGCTAATTAGTGGCACCAATCATAATTCTTGTAACAGTATATAAAAAAATAAAAATCATAATTTTTTGGACTGCAAATATTCAGTCTCCTAGTGCCATTGAATTGCATTTACCTCCTGCCTGCCACTGCCAGCCTTTTGTGCCAGGCCATCTAGCCAACTATTTACACCAATCATAATTGTTGTCACAGACAGTATAGTTACTAATTAAAATTAAAAAAAAATTGATTGTTGATCTTAATCCTCAGTTTGCTCGTGCCCTAGAATTGCACTTTTCTACTGCCTTCCAAGCCTGTGTGCCAGGCCTACTTGAAAAATATTTACACCAATCTTATTTGTTGTCACAATATTCTTAATAATTAAAAATTAAAATTGTTGGTAATAGTTGTTGTGAATCCTCAGTTTGCTGGTGCCATTGAATTGCACTTTCCTCCTGCCTTGCAGCCTGCTGTGTGCCAGGCCCACCTAGCCAATTATTGCCAGCAATCATATTTCTTTTAACAGTATTGCAAAAGTTGTCAATCATCACTGTTTTGACTGTCAGTATTCAGTCTCCTAGTGTCCTTGAATTGCATTTACCTCCTGCCTGCCAGCCTTTTGTGCCAGGCCGTCTTGCCAACTATTTACACCAATCATAATTGTTGTCACAGTATAGTTACTAATTAAAATTAAAAAATTCTTGATTGTTGATCTAAATTCTTGATTGTTGATTTACCCTGTTGATCAGGGTAATTATTTATTTATTAATGTTTTTATTGAGATTTTCATATTACAAGAATGTAAACCAAAAGACATTTCCAATGTTAAGACTTCATACATTCTTCAGCAAAAATAGGTTTAACAGATATATCACAAGCTTCAGTTAAAACTAAACAATAAGCTACACAAACAAGGTAGCATTTAACAATAAACTTTTCGGTCAGTGTTTGCTATGTCTACATTTAATGGTACAGACTCTGAATCCTGCTACATATAAGAATAATATCTATGATCTATGTTCTATTACTCAGTTCCTCAAAAATGAGGAGGGGGGACGGGTGGCTCCCATGTTCTATTGTCATCTACTTGGAGGGCGTAATATGTGTTTTAAACTGATCCCAGTAAAGTTGCATATCGTAAAAAACTTCAAGTTTTTGTTTTCTAAAGAAACCATACTTTTCCAGGAAGAATAACTCATCTGTTCTGCTTATCCACATTTGTTTCGTGAATTGCGTGTTTTGCTTCCACTGTCTGGCTATGATGGATTTAGCACTATTTAGGGCTATTTGGAAGACTGCTTGTCTAATCTTACAGAACTTACCCGGTTTCTGGTTAAACAAGACATGGGATGCCCGTAGTGTATATTCCGTGTTAAATAAGTATTTCCCCAATTTTTCTACTTCTTTCCACAAATTGTGGAGAATCCCACATTCCCACCATAAATGCATCATATTCCCCATCTTTCCACACCCACGCCAACACTCTCCTAGAGAGTTTGGGTAAATATATTTCAATCTTTGTGGTGTCAGGTACCATCTTGTTATGATTTTATAGTTTAATTCCAAGATGCCAGCCGACCCAGATACTTTGTGGGTGCGATAGAACATTTGTTTCCACTGTCTATCGTCAAATTGTTCCCTCAATTCCTGTTGCCATCTATTTACATATGTGGGTAGAGAAATATTCTTTAATCTACTTAGTAACTTCCTGGTCATTGATAGTGTACCCCTGAAAGGCCTTGCGTTAAAACAAATTTTCTCAAAGTCAGTTAGCTGACGAAGGAAGTCATTTTAAAAGGGGAGGTTTGTATTAGATGAGTTAATTGTGAGTATTTTAACCAGTTACTGAATATTCCCCCAGCTATGTCACCCAGATCCTCCTGTGGCTTCAATTTGTTATTGTGGATCAACTTACAAAACGGTATGGAGTAACCAATTTCACCACTACCACAGTCTCCTATTTCTAATCCTTTCTTGAACTCAGCGTTTACAAATACCGGAGACATAGGGGATTTTATGGATGATAATCCTGCATAACTCCTTAATATTTTATCCCAATTCTGGAACACCTGTCTCAACAAGGATATGTTCTGAATTATTCTTGGTCTATGTCTTTTATCAATCCAGCATAATGCTCCCACCTGGGGTGCCTTTAATATTTGTAAGTCCAAAGAGACCCAAGCTTTAGAGTCTGCCCCCGTGTGCCATTCTATTACTCGTTGCAATGTAACTGCCTGGTAGTATGATGTTACATCAGGGACTCCCAGCCCCCCCTCATCCAAGGAACGGTAGATAGTGGATTTTGCTATTCTGGGTTTATGTGTTCCCCATATAAAGGAGTTTATACTATTTTGTACTTTTTTAAGGAATGTTGGTGACAGATATATGGGGGCTGCTTGGAACATGTAAAGTAATCTAGGGAGTATGTTCATTTTGATGGTTTGTATTCTACCCCACCAAGAAGTTTTGTTTTTTGCCCATTTGAGTAAGTCTAAGTCAATGTTTTTTAACAATTTTGTGTAATTTAGGTCGAAAATTTTTGCGTTGTCCACTGAGATTTCAATCCCCAAATATCTAATCGCATCCGTTCTTCTTTTATATGTACATAACTGGCCTAGTCTTATAAGCTCTTGTGAAGATAAGTTTATGTTAAGGATCTCTGATTTTTGGTTATTTATTAAGAAGTTTGAGTGGGCACCAAATCTTTCAAATTCATCTAATAGGTGAGGTAAGGAAGTAGCGGGAGATGCCAATGATATCAGTACATCATCGGCATACATATTTAATTTATATTGATTCTGCTCTATTTTTATACCTTGAATATGATTATTTTTTCTTATGTGTGCGGCCAGTACTTCCATTGTGATAATAAATAAAGTGGGGGATAAGGGGCAACCCTGGCGTGTCCCGTTTCTAATAGGGAATGGGGAGGATAGGACCCCGTTTACTTTAACTATAGCTGAAGGGTCTGCATATAAACTAATAATCCTGTTTATCATTTTATCTCCAAAACCTATATTTGACATTACTTTAACTAAAAACTTCCAATTTAATCTATCGAAAGCTTTTTCAGCATCCGTATAAATTAATATAGATGGTATATTTTTGAATTTTGCATAGTCAATTAATTGGAGAACCCTAACCGTGTTATCCCGTGCCTCTCTATTGGGGACAAAACCAGCCTGGTCTACATGTATGATCTCAGGAAGGACTTTATTTAGTCTAGATGACAGTATTTTGGAGTATATTTTTAGATCTGAATTTAATAGGGATATAGGCCTGTAGTTACTAGTCAACGTTGTGGGTTTATTTGGCTTGGGGATGACCGTGATATGCGAAAGTAAGAATTCTCTAGAAAAGGCCCCTTTGTCGTCAATTGAGTTAAATAGGGAGGTGAGGTATGGTGTCAGGGATGATTTAAACATTTTATAGTATTTATTGCTAAACCCATCTGGGCCAGGGCTTTTACTTATAGGTAGGGAATCTATTGCTGCCATTACTTCCAAATTAGTGATAGGGGCTTCCATGTCTGTTTTCTTGTCTGGATCAAGTGTTGGTAGATCAGCCTGGGCAATATACTGTTCCATAAGTAACTCTCCGTATGACTGCTTATCAGTTGGGATGTTATATAACCCCTCATAATATTTTCTAAAGGCTTCTGCTATTTGATCACTATCGGATGACTGTTGATTTTCGGAAATTTCTATTTCTCTTATGTGATAATTAAGCGACTTTTGCTTTAAGGTTCTAGCTAAGTTTGCACCCGCTTTATTACTTTCTGTGAAATAAACCCTGTTGAGGTATAGAGCTCTTTTATGTGCCTCCTCCTGTAAGTGATTCCGTAAGGCTAATCTTATTTCATGTCTCTTATTTAAGATAATAATGTCGGTAGGGTTCAATTGATGTGCTCTATCAATGTCTTTTAAGTCTTTTAAGAGAGTGTTATATTTCTGTTGGTATGATCTTTTAAGGGATGCCTGTATTTTAATAAATTCCCCTCTTATTACCGCCTTATGGGCGTCCCATAAAATTGTGGGGCTGTGTTGTTCACTTGTGTTATGCGTAAAATATTCTTCTATTACTGTTTTGATTTTTTGGGCTACTTCAGGTTTGTGAAGTAATGATTCATCCAGGCGCCACAGGTAGGGAGCTGCGGGTCTAGAGGACCAGTCCACTTCCATGGAGACCATGGAATGATCTGACCAAGCGTTCGGGGTAATCTCCATATTTGAGACCATCGGTAGGCTGTTTTGATCTATTAATAAGTAATCTATTCTAGAGTAAACTTGTCTTGGGTGGGAGAAGAAGGTGTACTGGCGTTTCCCAGGGTTTAGTGTACGCCATACATCTATAAGGGTTAAATCCCAAAGGCATTTATCTATTTTGATAGAGTCTTTCTTTGACCGTATCCCCCTATGATGAGAGCTATCTAGCTGCGGGTCTAGCAGCATATTAAAGTCACCTCCCATCAGGATTGTGCCTTTTTTTATATCAGTTATTCTATTTATGACTTTTCTTAGGAAGGGGATCTGGTTCTTATTTGGGCAGTAAACATTCACTAACGTCACGGGTTTGTTATAGAGAATCCCTACCAATATGATGTATCTACCCTCCAAGTCCGTATCTTTCTGAAGAAGTTGGAATGGGACTTTTCTATGTAATATGATTCCCACCCCTTTATGTTTTGTATTAGCTGAGCTGAAATACCCTGTTGGATATAAGCTAGAGCTACACCTCGGTTGTTTGTTTATGTCAAAGTGGGTTTCTTGCATGTAGATTATATCTCCTTTATGTCTCTTGAACCAGTTAAGTGCTACTGATCTTTTATTTGGGGAGTTTAAACCCTTAACATTCTGAGATAGGATCTTAATTCTGTTAGCTGCCATTAGAACTTTGTGAGTGGAGACATTTGCATTTAGATTTCAAATAATTTTGGCTGCTGTGTATGGGTATTTCATATGACAATGTGATTGTACAACTTACCCGATGGGAGCCCTCCGTCCCGGTAAAAAGACCGAGCAATGTTTTACATGAAAGAAATGTAGAGTAGCGGACAACAATTCTGACATAAAGACTCTGCACTGACCTAAATACAAAAAACAAATAAATAAAAACATACAAGTAACACCAAACTGTTTGATCCTGTCTAGTGACTCCCCGCTCAAGATAAATATCGGAGCAAAGAGCCACTAGTTGCATGCTAAAAATAGCCGCTTGGGATCCATGGTTAACCAATTGTGGTAGAGGGTTCATGTACAAAACATGACTAACAACTTGCATAAAACTAAATTAACATGTAATACGAAGAGGCAGCTTAAACATGAAAACATTCAACCTGAATAGTATACCTTCATGACCTATATATAAATGAAAGTCCTTCCATTAGTTAGACTTCAAGAATCTATAAGTGTCACTGATCAATAATAGGTCATGATCCTTTATTCAACTGACATTGGTCTAAGTAAGCTGCTAACAAAAGCTTCAGGTAACAGATCTGCTGGAAGTGGGAATGGGGTCCTTGGCCCCGGGTCCTCTTTGTCGTTTTCTATTCACCCTAACCCATGTTTGTCTTTGTTCTCTAGGACCTGTGGGGTTGTATGGGCTATCTTTTTCTTCTCTGGACAGTAAGGGGAGGGATGGTTGTGCTATGCCCAGTTTGGTGCAGAAATCCTCGATGTCATCAGGGTTCCGATATATGAAGACTTGATTATCCTTCTCCACACGGAGGCAGAAGGGGAACCCCCATCTATATTTAATACCCAGATCTTGCAAGTGCAGAGTGAGATATCTAGCTTCTCTCCTTTTTATTAAAGTCTGTGGGCAGATGTCTGGGTATATTTGCAGGTTGCTGTTTTCAAAATGTGGATCTTTCACTTTTCTGGCTGCAGAGAACACTTTTTTTTTATCCTCAAATTGGTGGAATCTAAGTATCACGTCCCTTGGGGGAGCACCCTCCTTTGGTAATTGACGAAGGGCCCTATGTGCCCTGTCTAGTTGAATTTCTTGGTCTGCAGGGGTGTTTAAAAGATGCTGAAAAAATCTTTGCAGGAATGGCACCAAGTGCATCTGAAGGACAGTCTCTGGAATGCCCCTGATTCTCAAATTTTGCCGTCGTCCCCGGTTATCGAGGTCCTCAATGTGGTCTTGTAAATAATTAATGGTGGCTCCCTGTGCTTTTAACTGTTCAGTCAAGTTTTCTGAGTCTGTGGTTAGTGTTTCAGTGGTTTCCTCCAGTTGTTCCACTCTGTGTCCCAGTTGTGCAATATCAGATTTTACTTCTGCAAGACCCTCTTTGATGAGCTGGCTGACTTGTTGTATTAACTGTGAAAAGTCCTCTTTAGAAGGCAGCAATTTAAGATCAGCTCTAGTTATGGAAATCGTGTCATCTTCCATTTATTCTCTATTTTTTGAGCTTGCAGCTTGTAAATTTAACAGGGAATCAGGGCTGTCTGTTTCAATGGTTTTAAAGTATGTATTCAGTTTACTTGACTTCTCTAACTTCCCAGCTTTTCTTGCCGCCATTATGGAGCTTATTCTCTAACGTTTGCAGAGTGTATATTACAAAATTAAGTTAGGATGTCCCAACTGTGTTGTATGTCAGATTTTTCAGATCACCTTTCTGATCAGTTGAGTAAGCCTGTTCTCAAATAAACAGTATCAATCACACCAATAGTATGCTGTTTCTAATCATCTGCAGTCCAGAGTTTTTTCAAATAAATGCATCCTGAGTTTAAGAAATTATCAGCTTCCCCCAACACGCTTCCAGCTTTTATGCTTACATTAATTAAAGCTCTTCTGCAATATGTTATATCCTTCTTTTCTTTGTCACCATCTTAATAGAAATCAAACATTTGCAGCTTTCCGTGCAGACCACTCTGTGCTCAAATTATTTACATAGCTTTTTATTTCTAGTAGTTTTGTTGCTTTATTATGTGGCCATGACGGCTGAGGCAACAGCGTTGTGTGTGTGTGGGCCCAGGACAGAAGCTGTGACGCACTTAAGTCTTAGGTCTTAGGGCTGTCTACAGAACAACCGCCTTTATTATATAGGCAACCGGGTGTCCCAAATATGCTCTATCCACTAGCTGAGTAGTTATTCGGTGTCTGCAGCTATTGTTCCCTTGTGTTATGACTTTAGGCCTAGGTTAGAGTAAATGGCGCACTTACAGATAGGCCCGCCTTCCGATCTCTTTCTGGCCGCAGCGATAGCGCTACTATTTCAAATGGCTACCACACTGCTCCTGGTCACTCAGTCTTGGTTCTTGTCCACCTCCGGTAGCTTATTTCCTGTTCAGCTGACTCTCCGCATTGCTTTATGGCCAGTTGTTTGCGGAGCTCCGGTCTTATGCGGCCATTCTCTCGGCTCGCTAGCTCCGCCCCCCCCTGATCAGGGTAATTATATATCTAACAAATCTATCTATTTCTCTTCTATTGATTCTATCTAACTATCAATCTATGTATATCTATCTATCCTATCTATCAATCTATCTTCTGTCCGGGATGTTTTGAGACAACCACTTGTGTTTCTGACAAATTTGAAGTAGGAGGACAGAACAATCATCTTCTTCCATCTCCCGGTTCCACAAATGAAGGCCATATAGACCTCATCTGATAGGGGGAGTAACAGGTTGTAGTAAAATGTTAAGAATAGTACTACTTAACACACCACAGGTCACAGACCGCATGTCTTATTGTTATACTCTGTCAGGGAAATTATATATATTTCAAATCCATTTATTTATATATCAAATCGATCGAACTATCAAACGTATCGATCAAATGTAGATTGCATCTATTGATCGATGTAATTCGTATCTATAAAATGTATATGACATATTTTGGTTGATGTCATTCGTATCTATAAAATGTATATTGCATCCTTGATTCGATAACATTCTTATCTATCAAATGTATATTGCATCTATTGATCAATGTAATTCGTATCGATCAAATGTATATTGCATCTATTGAGCTATGTACAGTGTATCGATCATATGTATATTGCATCGATTGAGCTATGTTATCTATGTATCTATCTTCAAATCTATCTATCTCGTGGTTGTGCAAGTGGACTGTTTGCGGTTGATTGCGGTGCGTAACACTTGGAGTTTGCTCTGTCACTGTGATGCGGCCGTAACCCTTACACTACCTGATAGATACGACATCATAACTGATGTTTTAAAGCATGTTATTGCAAACAATTTGGGAATGTTAGTTGATTTAGGCCCATTATGGCTTAAAAGCAGACTCTGCATAATCTATGTAATTTTCCATGGGAGTTTTGCCAGGGATCCCCCTCCAGCATGCGACAGTCCAGGTGTTAGTACCCTTGAAACAACTTTTCCATCACTATTGTGGCCAGAAAGAGTCCGTGTAGGTTTTAAAGTTCGCCTGCCTATTGAATTCAATGGCGGTTCGCACGGTTTGCGGGTTCGCGAACAATACCCGAAGTTCACGTCCGCCGTTCGCGAACCGAAAATGTTAGGTTTGCGACATCACTAGTTAGAAGGTTAGATTCATGTATATGGTTTTCAGTTTAAGCCATTATTGCACTTTTAGTGTAAAAGTTTGAAATATTGGAATTTTGGGGGTCGTGCCATCTTAAAAGATGGCGATTTTTGATTCAGGTAAAGTGAACAATGTATATGTGTATAAATAGGAGAGGAAGGGGGCATACCTTACCTCTAAGGAAGCGACCAATAGTGTCGTGAAATGCATCAGGACACACCTCCAACTCTATTGAACTTTAGTTTACTGTTGCTACGGCACAGTGAGCTTTTTTAAATATCAATTTTATTGTTTTCTTTTTGTTTTATTTACTGACTCCCTCTGTTGGAGTTTTTATATGTTTACAATCCTGCATATGGATCGTACAAACTGTTCTTGAGCTGTTTGACCGCAATAAAGAGTTACACAACAGTGAGGAATCTTTGGTATTCACTTTATCCCCAGGAGGTTACTGGTATTACACCCCTTAGTGAGCCCACTGAGAAGTAGTGCCGACATCGCCGATGCCAACAGGGACGAACATGTGATTTTGTCACTACAGACACACTTAAAAATACCTCATGTTTGTGAAGATTTTCCATGTGAGTGTATTATTCTCTTTCTTTTTCATTTTTGCTTTTAGCATACTACACCAGGTGCTTCTCTTTTGGTCTGTGCACTCCTCCCCCCTTCTGTCATTTCAATATATATACATATATATATATAAATATAAATATATATATATATATATATATACTCACACAAATTTTAAAAACCTTTTTTTTTTTTTAAAAAGTGTATATATATTTTTTGGGATGTGTTTTGTAAAAAATTATTTTTAACCCTTACACTTTTACTTTTTAGAGCAGTTATGGCTTTCACTTGAGTGAAAACTATTACTTTAAAATTGTAATACCAGTGCTACTTAGCGTGGTTACAATATCAATTGAAAGTATAGGTTGTGCTAGAGCATTGTCGGCCACACTGTCAGGGTTTTTTCCCTGCTTTGTTTGCCATGTGCTGGCAGTAATTTTTTTTTTTTTTTTCAAACAAGCTTTATTAGCGAAATGTGAAAAATAATACACAAATAATTGAGGTACAGTGCATCATACAATATAACTGGTTACATATAGGTGTACATCTTGATGAAGACATTTCGCATACATTGACAAATTTTGCTCAATCAGTACAGTGTATTACATCAGATGTCCCGATGAGGCTATCTGATTGATTTACTTAGACATAAATCTTGTTCTGATTTGTGGTAGAAGCTATTCTTACAGAATTATTTATTCAGATTATACAAAAAGAACCTGAAGACGAGTTATCAAATTTTTAAACCTCGGAAACATTTCAAGGTAAGAAGTAAATTTGCATGGCTTACTTAATACACCTAGCCGTGGGTTATTATCTTCCCGAAGTGTGCAAATTCCCTGTTAAAAAGGAACTGTCAAAGTATTGAGCAGTAAGGAATTCGAAAAAGAGGAAGGAAGAGGGGTTCAGAAGAGAGGCGGAAAGGTTAGAGGGACGAAGAAGGCGGAAGGGCAAGGAGGGAATGTGAGAGGAAAAAAAAAAAGGGGAAGGGAGGAGGGATGAGCATTGTGGGTGTATCAGCATTTTATATAAACTTTAGCAATAAATTATGGTCTTCGCCCTTCCCAAGTGAGCAACATCAGCTCATGTGTGCACAGTTTCCCGGTTTTAAGGTAGTGGTACCTCTCTAATCTCAGAAGGTCAGTTATTTTGTTTTTCCATTCCTGAATAGTGGGGATGGTCTGTTTTTTCCAGTATAATGGGATTAACCCTTTCGCTCCATTAAGCATCAACAAGAGGAGCATGTACTTATCCTCACTCACAATCTTAGGCAATTGATGGTACAATAAATAACAAGGATTGGGGGGAACAATGACTCCCAGTACCCTGCTCATTTCAGCCATAATGCCATTCCAATAGGGTTGTATTAGTGGACAAGTCAACCATATGTGCAGGAGGGCACCTTCGCCTCCACATCCTCTCCAGCATCCCCCACCAGTTTGTGGGTAAATATGTTTCAATCTTTGGGGTGCTGGCAGTAATTTTACTCACCTCTCTTGCTGACTTTGGTGCATATTGTGTGATGCTGCTCATTTCCTGCATGCCCTTTTTTAGCCAGACTGGTGTACATCATCCGTGTGAGATAGGTTGCAGTCTCAGAATTGTGATGTCATCACTTATTATTTAAAGGGCCTCTTGTTCCTGATTCTGGCTCGTCTAACTACTCGCTTTGGTTCCTGACTCAGCTTGTCTGACTATTCACTTTGGTTCCTGACTCAGCTCGTCACACTACCAGCTCTGGTTTTGACTCCTGGCTTGTTATTGGACTTGTAGACTTTTTATTATTTTTTGTTATTAATAAAAGTGTGATTATTTTTGCACTTCTCGTCTCATTCTGATTCCTGGCACCCTGACATTATGCAAGGGCCATGAATCCTGATGGTGCTAATAATCCATCTTTACCTATTATCATTTCCAGGATGGATGAACAGGATCACCGCTTGGATCAATTTGCACTAGCCCTGCAAACCCTGCTGACTCGCACTGCACATTTGGACTAAAGTGTCCCGCAAGTTTTGGCTGCTCCTGTTTCTGCTGCTACACCTAGTCCTACCAGGAGCATGTCCGGTTCTGCACCTCTACCTCAGGGATATGGAGCAATCCTATTCAGTGCAGAGGGTTTTTGAACCAGGTGGGCATTTACTCAGACGTTTCCCTCTGACAGAGCTAAGGTGGGATTTCTCATCTTGTTACTCTCTGACACATCTCTTGCCTGGGCCAAATCTTGTGTTGGAGACTAATAAACCTGTGATTTCAAATTACAATGAATTTGTGGCCTCCTTTTGAAGGGTATTTGATGTTCCGGCTTGCTTCTCCTCTGCTGCTAAATGACTCATGTCCATTCAGCAAGGTACAAGATATGTTGCTCAGTATGCCATTGTGTTCAGAATGCTTCCTGCAGAAGTAGGTTGGAACAATGAAGCCCTTGTTGCCGCCTTCATTCATGGGCTCTCTGATGCGATTAAAGATGAAGTTGCTGCCAGAGATTTAAAGAGGATCTCAAGGCATTGGTTTCTTTTTTGATCCTAATTGACATCAGACTCAGAGAGAGGCCCTCTTTCAAGGAGTGCTTGCGGAAGCCTCCTGTTCCTTTGTCTCCTTACGTGTTCATTCCCACCCATGCCTCCCTCTCCTCCCATGCCTCTTGGTCCAGAGTCACCAGGTACTGCTGAGCCTATGTAGTTGGGATTCAAGTGTCTCTCCGCGGTGGAGAGGGCCTTTAGGAGGGGGGAGGGGCTCTGTCTCTATTGTGGGTTACAGGGCCACCTTTTGAAGTCTTGTCCTACACGGTCGGGAAACGCTCACACCTAAGGTCCTGTCAGGGGTAGACCTTGGGTGGTTTATCCTCATCTCCGGAACCGCTAAACCTTTGGTCACTTTTGTCCTTTCCTGGGTGGACTCCTACATAGTCACCCAGGCTCTGGTTGACTTCGGTGCTGCGGGCTATTTCATTGACAGTGCTTTTGTATCAAAGCACTCCATTCCGTTCCGCTTGCTATTGAGGCCATTGATGGCAGGCCCCTTCAGCCCGCACTCATTACGAAACCACTCCGTTATCCATGGCTGTTGGGGCTCTCCATTTTGAAACCCTCCAGTTCCAGGTGATAAATTCTCCGCATTTTCCAGTTGTTCTGGGTTATCCCTGGCTCCAAAAGCACAATCCCAGTCTCGACTGGCACAGGTCAGAAATTTTGTTGTGGTCTCCACAATGTATTTTCACTTGTCTTCGGAAACCAATTAAAGTCTTGGGCACTTCTTCTGTATCTCAATTGCCAGAGGAGTACCGAGAGTTCCTAGACGTTTTTGAAAAGGTGCATGCCGGTACGTTGCCTCCTCACCGGTCTTATGATTTTGCCATAGACCTGCAACCCGGAGCCATTCCTCCTCTGGGCCGGGTTTACCCTCTGTTTGCTGCAGAGAATTGTGCTATGGATGTGTATGTTACCGATGCTCTGTCGCAGGGGATCATCCGCAAATCCTGCTCTCCTGCAGGTGCTGGCTTCTTGGTGGCAAGTTAAGACCATGTATCGATTATAGGGGTCTTAATCATCTTACCATTAAGAATGCTTACCCTATTCCACTCATTACGGAACTCTTTGACTGCCTCAAGGGAGCTACGGTCTTTTCTAAACTTGATTTGAGAGGAGCGTACAATCTCGTTAGGATCAAGGAGGGTCATGAATGGAAAACAGCATTTAACACCAGGAGCGGGCATTATGAGTATCTTGTAATGCCCTTTGGCCTATGTAATATGTAATTTATTAATGATGTCCTACGAGATATGTTGCAAGAGTGTGTTGTGGTGTATTTAGACGACATCTTCATACACTCACCCACACTTGAGGCTCATCGTTCTGATGTTACACGGGTTCTTCAGAGACTACGTGAGAACAGCCTGTTTTGTAAATTTGAGAAATGTGAATTCCATCAGACTCAAGTAACCTTCCTAGGCTATGTTATCTCCGTTGCAGGGTTCTCCATGGATCCTGAAAAGTTGTCTGCAGTTCTGCAGTGGCCTTGCCTAGTTGGTCTTTGGTCTATTCAACGTTTTTTGGGGTTCGCAAATTACTATAGAAAGTTTATTAAAAACTTTTCTTCCTTGGTCAAACCTATAACAGACATGTCCAGTAAAGAGAATCCACTCCATTGGTCAACTACTGCCATTAAGGCCTTTGATAGTCTTAAGACTGCCTTTGCTGCCGCTCCAGTTCTGGCTCATCCTAACCCTGTCCTGCCTTTCATTCTTGAGGTCGAAGCGTCTGAGACTGGAGTAGGTGCCCTCTTGTCTTAACGACCTACGCCTGATGGTTCCTTGCATCCGTGCGGTTTCTTCTCTAAGAAATTGTCTCCAGCTGAGTGCAATCATGAAATTGGCGACAGGGAATTACTGGCCATAATTTTGGCACTCAAGGAATGGAGGCATCTTCTCGAGGGTACTAGCATACCAGTGCTCATTCTTACTGACCACAAGAATTAAGGGGCATCTGCCCCGAAACGTTGTGGTGTTTTTATCTGTTCCTGTAATGTAACAATAAACATTGAAGATTATTTGCAAGGAGGACTGTCATGCTGCTTTTTTTTTCACAAGAATTTAACTTATCTATATGAAGCAAAACATTTCTCGCCCCAACAGGCCAGATGGGCCCTATTTTTGTCTCAATTTAATTACGTGGTCTCCTACCTGCCTGGTAGTAAGAATGTTAGGGCTGATGCCCTCTCTCGACAATTTTCGCCCCTGTCCAAGGAGGAGTCTGTACCTACTCCAGTTATACCTTCTGACCATATTTTGGCTACCATACATACTAATTTGACTTCTCCCTTGGGGGAGGAGATCCTGGCTGCACAAACCAATGCACCTCCTGAGAAACCTATTGGTAATTGTTTTGTTCCTGAGAATCTTCAAACTAAACTTTTGCACACTTACCACTATCCTAAAGCCGCAGGTCACCCAGGCAAGAACCAAATGATTTGGCCTGTAACTCAACAAATCTGGTGGCCAGGTCTTCATTCTGATGTTGCTGCGTATGTTGCCTCCTGCTTAGTTTGCGCAGAGAATAAGACTCCACAACTTCTTCCTGTGGGTCTTCTTCAACCTATTGCTTCATGTCATAATTCATGGCGAATTATGGGTTTCAACCATCCTTGTTGCCCGATTCATTCATGTCTCAGGGTATTCCGGCTTTGGTGGAGCATCTCCGGCAACTCCGTTCCACGTGGGTGCAGATTCAGGATTGCCTTCATCGTTCTATGCAGCACCAAAAGTTCCAGGCTGATCGTAGGCGTCTGCCCACGCCTTCCTACCAGGTTGGTGAGAGGGTTTGGCTGTACTCCCGCAACTTGAAGCTTCGTGTGCCTTCCAATAAACTGGCTCCCCATTATGCTGGTCCTTTTCGAATACTCCGACGGGTCAATCCTGTGGCCTACGCTTTTGACCTTCCTTCTGCAGTGCGCATCTCAAATGTTTTTCATGTCTCCCTCTTGAAACCTTTGGTTTGTAATTGGTTTACCACTGTGTTGCCTCGTCCCTGTCCTATCTTTGTTGACAACCATGAAGAATATGAGGTCAGCAGCATTATTGACTCTCGTATGTCCAGGGGCCGCGTACAGTAATTGGTTTACTGGAGGGGCTATGGTCCGGAGGAGCGTTCATGGGTTCCCTCTCTGATGTTCATGCTCCTTCCCTCCTCCGTGCCTTCCAGGGGTCGTTGAGGGGAGGGTACTGTCCGGGTTTTTTCCCTGCTTTGTTTGCCATGTGCTGCTGGCAGTCATTTTACTCACCTCTCTTGCTGATTCTGGTGCATAGTGTGTGAGTCTGCTCATTTCCGGCACGCCCTTATATTTGACTTGTGGACTTTTTATTATTTTTTGTTATTAATAAAGGTGTGATTATTTTTGCACTTCTCATCTCAGTCTGATTCCTGGCACCCTGACACACACTAACCCATCTCTGGTAAATCTGATTTACCATGGACTTGTAATATATCAAGTTGTGCACTAATATTAGCGTGGACCAGCGATATTGCTTATTGCGAACCGTGATATCCTTAGCACGCCATTTGTAATCTATATATTATATGCTCTTGCTGATAGATTATAGATAGATAGAATTATTCTTTACTGAAAATATAGCAAAATAAAAATGTCAAATGTTAATCATCAGTGAATAAAATAAAAAAGAAAGCAATTGTGTAAAACAAACAAGTTGTATCAATAAAAATGCTGTGCACAAAAGGATAAATCACATCTGGTTTACATATGTCATATATATTAAAAGTTATTTAACTGTTCCAACAAAAAACTAAACTATAGCATAATATTGTATATATGTTGACAAAACTAAAATGTTATTTATGATCTTCTGAGCTGACGTACAGTTCTAAGTGTAAACACTGTCACCGAGATTACGAGTCTTATGTTAGCCTTAAAAAGGAGCTTTGAGAGGTCCCAACGCTGCTTTTTAATGCCCGCTGGTATTACGAGTCTGGCAGGCACAGGTGTACCGCTCACTTTTTTTACGTGACTCAAGCTTACCGCAAATCCCCTTATGTCAATTGTGTATCCTATCTTTTTAAAGGGATTTTCCTAACGCTGGTATTATGAGTCTTGGAGAAAGTGAGCGGTACACCCTCTCCTGTCAAGACTCCTACCGCATTTAAAAGTCAGTAGTTAAGATTCTTATGGACTAACGCCGTAACATAAAACTCTTAACTAAAGTGCTTAAAAGTACACTAACACCCATAAACTACCTATTAACCCCTAAACCGAGCCCCTCCCCCACATCACAAACAATAAAATAAATTTTTTAACCCCTAATCTGCTGACCAGACATCACCGTCACTATAATAAATATATTAACCCACTAAACCGCCGCACTCTCGCCTCGCAAACACTAGTTACATTTTATTAACCCCTAATCTGCCGTCCCTAACATCGCCGACACCTACCTAAATTTATTAACCCCTAATCTGCCACCCCCAACATCGCAGCTACTATATTAAATTTATTAACCCCTAAATCTAAGTCTAACCCTAACCCCCTTAACTTAAATATAATTTAAATAAAACGAAATAAAATTACTATAATTAAATAAATTATTCCTATTTAAAATTAAATACTTACCTGTAAAATAAACCCTAAACTAGCTGCAATATAACTAATAATTACATTGTAGCCATCTTAGGGTTTAATTTTATTTTACAGGCAACTTTGTATTTATTCTAACTAGGTACAATAGTTATTAAATGGTTATTAACTATTTAATAACTACCTAGTTAAAATAAAGACAAATATACCTGTAAAATAGATCCTAACCTAAATTACAATTACACCTAACACTACACTATCATTAAATGAATTACCTAAACTAACTACAATTAAATATAATTAAATAAACTAAAGTACAAAAAAAACAAACACTAAATTACAGAAAATAAAAAGATAATTACAAGAATTTTAAACTAATTACACCTAATCTAATCCCCCTAATAAAATAAAAAAGCCCCCCAAAATAATAAAAATCCCTACCCTATACTAAATTACAAAGAGCCCTTAAAAGGGCTTTTTGCGGGGCATTGCCCCAAAGTAGTCAGCTCTTTTACCTGTAAAAAAAAATACAATACCCCCCCTAACATTAAAACCCATCACCCACCCACACCCAACCCTACTCTAAAACCAATCAGCCAATAGAATGTGAGCTCAATTCTATTGGCTGATTGCATCTGCCAATAGGATTTTTCATACCTTAATTCCGATTGGCTGATAGAATCCTATCAGTCAATCAGAATTCAAGGGACGCCATCTTGGATGACGTCATTTAAAGGAACCTTCATTCGTCGGGAGTCGTCAGAAGAAGAGGATGCTCTGCGTCGGCTGGCTTCAAGATGGACCCGCTCCGCTCCGGATGGATGAAGATAGAAGATGCCGCCGGGATTAATACTTCTGCCCATCTGGAGGTCCTGTTCTGCACGGATCGGATGAAGACTTCTGCCCCTCTGGAGGACCACTTGTGCCCGGCTGGGTGAAGACGGCTCAAGGTAGGGTGATCTTCAAGGGGTTTTATTTAGGGGGGATTGGGTGGGTTTTAGAGTAGGGTTGGGTGTGTGGGTGGTGGGTTTTAATGTTGGGGGGTATTCTATTTTTTTTACAGGTAAAAGAGATTATTACTTTGGGGCAATGCCCTGCAAAAAGCCCTTTTAAGGGCTATTGTAATTTAGTATAGGGTAGGGATTTTTTTTATTTTGGGGGGCTTTTTTATTTTATTAGGGGGATTAGATTAGGTGTAATTAGTTTAAAATTCTTGTAATTATTTTTTATTTTCTGCAATTTAGTGTTTGTTTGTTTTTGTACTTTAGTTTATTTAATTTAATTGTAGTTAGTTTAGGTAATTCATTTAATGGTAGTGTAGTGTTAGGTGTAATTGTAATTTAGGTTAGGATTTATTTTACAGGTAACATAGTAACATAGTAGATAAGGTTGAAAAAAGACTGAAGTCCATCAAGTTCAACCTATACAAATCTAAAATACTTACAAAAAGCTCCAGTTAAGCTTAAATAACCCCATTAAAATGTGACCCATTTAATACTAGCAATCATATCCATGAATTTTGTTTATATACAGAAATTTATCCAGACTATTTTTAAATGTATCAATGGTATTGGCATTCACTACCTCCTTTGGTAATGAGTTACACAATTTTATTGCTCTTACAGTGAAAAAACGTTTCCGTTGCAGGAGATTAAATCTCCTTTCCTCCAACCTTAAATTATGACCTCTTGTCAGAAACAATTTTCTTGGAATAAACAGAGCTTCTGCCATCTCTGTATATGGGCCTTGAATATATTTATATAAAGTAATCATGTCACCTCTCAAGCCCCTTTTTTTCTAAAGAGAACAGACCCAGTTTGGCTAGCCTCTCCTCATAGGTTAATTTCTCCAATCCCCTTATTAGCTTTGTGGCACTTCTCTGAACTTTTTCTAGTTCTGCAATATCTTTTTTAGTAATCGGTCCCCAGAACTGCACTCCAAACTCAAGGTGAGGTCTTACCAGGGCTTTATATAATGACAGAATTATGCTTTCCTCCCTTGAATCAATGCCTCTTTTAATACATGCTAGTATCTTATTAGCCTTTGAAGCCGCTGCCCTGCATTGTGCACTCATCTTTAGCTTGTTATCCATTACTACTCCCAAATCCCTTTCCTCCTGTGTTTGGCTAAGTCTTGTCCCATTTAAAAAATACGTAGCCTGCTTATTTTTACTTCCAAAATGTAGAACCTCCGTATTAAATCTCATTTTCCATTCACTTGCCCATAGTTCTAATTTTAGCAAATCCCTTTGTAAAGAGAGTTCGTCCTGCTCTGACCTAATGACCTTACTTAACTTAGTATCATCTGCAAAAATAGAGATGTCGCTATTTAATCCTTGCTCCAAGTCATTTATAAAAATATTAAAAAGAACAGGGCCCAGTACTGATCCCTGGGGGACGCCACTGATTACCTTTGTCCAATCTGAGTATGATCCATTTACTACTACTACTTGCTCCCTATCTTTTATCCAGTTATTTATCCATGAGCTAACATTTTCAGCTATTCCCAGTCCCTTAATTTTGTGCATTAATCTCTCATGTGGCACTGTATCAAATGCCTTTGCAAAATCTAAGTATATCACATCAACTGATTCCCCTTTATCTATATTTTTACTTCCTCATAGAATCTAATTAGATTAGTTTGACATGATCTATTTCTCCTAAAGCCATGCTGATTAGAACTCATAATCTTATTTACACGAATATGCTCATCAATATAATCCCTTATAATCCCTTCAAATATCTTCCCCACTATTGATGTCAGACTAACTGGTCTATAGCTTCCTGGATCATCCCTGCTTTCCTTTTTGAAGAGTGGCACCACATCAGCTTTACGCCAATCCTGGGGTACCATGCCTGAGGATAATGAGTCTTGAAAAATTAAAGGTTTGTCTATAACAGTGCTAAGTTCCCTTAACACCCTTGGGTGTATTCCATCTGGGCCTGGAGTTTTATTTACCTTAATATTTTCCAGTTTTTTCCTGATATCCTCTAAACAAAACCCAGTTAGTGGTATGGACTGGCATGTTCTATTCTGTTCCAAAGTATCATTCAATGGTTCCTCTCTTGTGTATACTGAAGAAAAAAACTGGTTTAGTACCTCAGCCTTCTCCCTGTCATTATTTATCATGCTACCCTCCAAGCATTTTAATGTACCTATATTATCCTTCTTAGATTTTTTGCTATTTATGTACTTAAAGAACCTTTTAGGTATATTTGTCTTTATTTTAACTAGGTAGTTATTACATAGTTAATAACTATTTAATAACTATTGTACCTAGTTAGAATAAATACAAAGTTGCCTGTAAAATAAAATTAAACCCTAAGATGGCTACAGTGTAATTATTAGTTATATTGTAGCTAGCTTAGGGTTTATTTTATTGGTAAGTATTTAGTTTTAAATAGGATTATTTATTTAATTGAAGTATTTTTTTTTTAATTATTTTATTTTAAATTAGATTTAAATTAGGGGGTGTTTTATACTTAGGTTTAGACTTAGGTTTAGGGGTTAATAACTTTATTATAGTGGCAACGACGTTGGGGGCGGCAGATTAGGGGTTAATAAGTGTAGTTAGGTTGCAGCGACATTTGGGAATGCAGATTAGGGGTTAATAAATATAATACAGGTGTCAGCGATGTTGGGGACGGCAGATTAGGGGTTAATAAGTGTAATATTAGGGGTGTTTAGACTCAGGGTTCATGTTAGGGTGTTAGGTGTAGACATAAAAAGTATTTCCCCATAGGAATCAATGGGGCTGCGTTAGGAGCTGAATGCTGCTTTTTTGCAGGTGTTAGGTTTTTTTTCAACCGCCTCAGCCCCATTGATTCCTACGGGGAAATCATGCACGAGCACGTTTAGCCAGCTCACTGCTACCGTAAGCAGCGCTGGTATTGAGGTGAGATGTGTAGCTAAATTTTGCTCTCGGCTCACTTTTTAGAGGCTAACGCCGGGTTGAAAAACCCCGTAATACCACGCATTGTAACACCCCAGTACACATTTTGGTGATTAACCTTCTACCTGTGAAACACAATGCCAGGAACTTTCTACCAACAGATGGCGCTGTGTTACACAATGTCCATGTATGTAACAGGCAGAGCCCTCATAATTATATATATAGGGCGTGATCCGAAAAAGATCGTAGTTTGTGGCGCAAGCGAGGGAACCCCCGCCACCCACAGTTTCAGCTCGCAACTCGAGCTATCCTATATACGGCGCCGTCAGATGCTAAAGTGCCATAAGTCTGATAAACCAGCGATGTCCAGAAATCTGAGTAAGTACAAATTTCTGGAGTCGCCAGTGACTTACGGCACTTTAGAAACTGCCGGCGCCTACAAAACCTGACTAAATTATTAAATCTCCCGTACTGTCTAACACGCCTCCCAAACATAGCCCGACACGTCTAACCCTCTATCCGCTATCCCCCCTCACTATCCTAACAATAAAAAATGTATTAACCCCTAAACCGCCGCTCCCGGACCCCGCCGCCACCTAATAAAGTTATTAACCCCTAAACCGCCGCACCCGGACCCCGCCGCCACCTACATTATCTATATTACCCCCTAAAGTGAGCTCCTACCCCGCCGCCATCTACATTAACTACCCCCAGATGTGAGCCCCTTACACCGCCGCCAGCTATATTAAAATTATTAACCCCTAATTTAATCCCCCTATACCGCCGCAAGCTATATTAAATACATTAACCCCTAATCTAATCCCCCTACACCGCCGCCAGCTATATTAACTATATTAACCCTAATTATATTAGGGTTAATATAGTTAATATAGTTATTATATTATATATATTAACTATATTAACCCTAATTATATTAGGGTTAATATAGTTAATATCATTATTATATTATATATATATTAAGTATAATAACCCTATCTAACTCTAACATCCCTAACTAAATTCTTATTAAAATAAATCTAATTACTATTAATATTATTCATTAAAATATTCCTATTTAAATCTAAATGCTTACCTATAAAATAAACCCTAAGATAGCTACAATGTAATTAATAATTACATTGTAGCTATTTTAGGGTTTATATTTATTTTACAGGTAACTTGGTATTTATTTTAACTAGGTACAATAGCTATTAAATAGTTAATAACTATTTAATAGCTACCTAGTTAAAATATTTACCAATTTACCTGTAAAATAAATCCTTACAAATACACCTACACTATCAATAAATTAAATAAACTACAAATATCTAAACTAAAATACAATTAAATAAACTTAACTAAATTACCAAAAAAAACAACACTAAATTACAAAAAATAAAAAAAGATTACAAGAATTTTAAGCTAATTACACCTATTCTAAGCCCCCTAATAAAATAATAAAGCCCCCCAAAATAAAAAAAATGTCCCTACCCTATCCTAAAATACAAAAGTTAACATCTGGACAAAACGAAATGGATGGCGCTGGTCTTGAAGTATAGTTAATTTCTAATGATAGATAGAAATAGATCCTTAAGTAATGTGAGTCCTGCTTCTAAGGTATGTCTCTCTCCAAAGGAACAACCAGGTGATTTTCAACAGGGCTGGAAAAGGATTAAAACCCCATCAGCAGTAAGGTAATAACTTAGGTTGAAAAACAAGTAGTAACTTACTTATACAAAGTAGAAAGTCCGGCTCGTCACAGGAAAAATGATTCAAAATGTAAGAGATAAAAAAGGGTTTATTTCAGCTCTACGCGTTTCAACGCTCAAGCGTCTTTTTCAAGAGCAATAAAAAGCAATAAAAACAAGTGAAAGTTTGTATAATGCTGTGACATTGTAGCCGGGTTTTTATACAAAGGTATCGATGTTCCAATTTCCTGTATGGGACAGGAAATTGGACTCACATGAAACACAAATAAAATTACAAAATAAAAATACAATTTTTAACTGGATGTTTAGGCCCAACCTTATTCTTGACATTGTTAAATCCTTTTATGTCGCTCTATTGAAATTTAAAAACATAATATTTTGTATTCGGTTCGGCATAAACATGTACACGAAAAATAACCAATCAATGAATTCTTTCGGATTTTTGTCCAATGAAAAAACAGAGCTAAGTTAAGTTCCCATTCGAGTATTCCTTTTTGGTTTGGGTCCCTTTTAGGTCCGCCATAAAGTCACGTGATTCTTTTGGCCAATCCCATAATGTTGAAAAGTTCTCCGTTGATCTGTGGTGTTGCGTGGGCTCGTTTGGTCACGTGTTATTTTTGGCCAATCAGAAAAAACGTCCTTTCCCGTGGCCTTAATCAAATGTGCCGATGCGAGAATTTGGCTTAACATTCTATAGATAGAAAAATAAAAGAAAGCGGCAGTATCTATTCTAATCATATGTGAAGAGAAATAACGACATTGTATCTAACAGTTTTACATCAACTTTAAATAACATCAAAATATCTCAAAAGCATAAAACAGTGACCATATTAGAAAGCTTTAAAACTTTGTGAAGTTGTGTGTGCAATATAAAGACTTTAGAAGATGTTAAATTTTAATTTTTAAATTTTAATTGTTGTTCCGCGCTATTCTATTTAAATACAAGATGAATTTAGTGTAAGAGAAAAATTATTATTTTCATATTATTATATCTTATCTTAAGAAAATAAATTGTGAGTTTCAATTGTGAAAGTTATGTTTAATACTTTTATAGATATTATATCCATAATATTTGGTAGTTGTGATGTGCTTTACTTAAAGTGAAAACTAAATAAGAATAAATAAACAAATATTAAATTGGACTTTAGGTTAAATTAAATAATGTTTATGTGTATAAACACAGTGACTAATTAAGTGATGAACTATTGATAGTTACTCTATATGTTTAAAGGTTTTCAGATCTCTAATATTGCTGATTTAAATAAAAGCTGCTATTCGAATGTCTTTATTTAACCCCCAATGGTTGTAAGTTCTAAGCGTGTGAATCCACCATAGTTCTCTCTTATTTAACTCATGTTCTAGATGTCCTCCTCTCCAATGGGTGGATACCTTCTCTATTCCTATCCATGAAAATTTTTTGAAATCAAATTGGGGACAAGTATTGCAGTGTAAAGGGACAACATGATCCTCGTGTTTCTTCTCTATTTTGTTAAGGTGTTCTAAAATACGGGTCTTAAGAAATCTGGTAGTTTGTCCTAAATATTGAATCTGGCAGTTACATTGCAATAAATATATAACATTTTGGGTTTTGCATGTAATGAAGTGTTTGATTATATAAGTTTTACCTGTTATAGAGGAAGTAAAAGATTTATGGGTTCTTTTTGTGTAATTGCAACCTTTACATTTTCCACATGTATAGAAACCTTGTAAGTTAGATATGCTTAGAGGTGGTTTGGGGGCCATGCCTTTAATTAAAGATGGGGCTAATTTTTGTTTAAAATTGCTACCTCTTCTATAAGTGATTTGAGGTTTAGTAGGTATGGTTTTACACAATGATGAATTCTTAAGTAAAACCACATACCCCTACTCTAACCCAAACCCCCCTTAAATAAACCTAACACTACCCCCCTGAAGATCTCCCTACCTTGTCTTCACCCAGCCGGGCAGAACTCTTCATCCGATCCGGGCGATGTCTTCAATCAAGCGGCAAAGAAGAAGTCTTCCATCCGGCGATGTATTCAATCAAGCGGCAGAGAAGAGGTCCTCCATCGGGGCGAAGTTTTCTTCCAAGCGGCATCTTCAATCTTCTTTCTTCGCTCCTCCGACGCGGAAAATCCATCTGGCACGACGACTTCCCGACGAATGAGGTTCCTTTAAATGACGTCATCCAAGATAGCGTCCATCGAATTCCGATTGGCTGATAGGATTCTATCAGCCAATCGGAATTAAGGTAGAAAAATCTTGAATCAGCCAATCAGATTCAAGTTCAATCCGATTGGCTGAACCAATCAAGGAACCTCATTCGTCGGGAAGTCGTCGTGCCGGATGGATGTTCTGTGTCGGAGGAGCGAAGAAAGAAGATTGAAGATGCCGCTTGGAAGAAAACTTCGCCCCGATGGAGGACCTCTTCTCTGCTGCTTGATTGAAGACATCGCCGTATTGAAGACTTCTTCTTTGCCGCTTGGATGAAGACATTGCCGGATGGAAGACTTCTTCTCTGCCGCTTGATTGAAGACATCACCCGGATCGAATGAAGAGTTCTGCCCGGCTGGGTGAAGACAAGGTAGGGAGATCTTCAGGGGGGTAGTGTTAGGTTTATTTAAGGGGGTTTGGGTTAGAGTAGGGGTATGTGGGTGGTGGGTTGTAATGTTGGGGGGTGGTATTGTGTTTTTTTTTTACAGGCAAAAGAGCTGATTTCTTTGGGGCATGCCCCGCAAAAGGCCCTTTTAAGGGCTTGTAAGGTAATAGAGCTGTTAACTTTTGTATTTTAGAATAGGGTATGGACATTTTTTTATTTTGGGGGGCTTTATTATTTTATTAGGGGGCTTAGAATAGGTGTAATTAGCTTAAAAATCTTGTAATCTTTTTTTATTTTTTGTAATTTAGTGTTGTTTTTTGTTTGTAATTTAGTTTAGTTTATTTAATTGTATTTTAGTTTAGATATTTGTAGTTTATTTAATTTATTGATAGTGTAGGTGTATTTGTAACTTAGTTTAGGATTTATTTTACAGGTAAATTGGTAATTATTTTAACTAGGTAGCTATTAAATAGTTATTAACTATTTAATAGCTATTGTACCTAGTTAAAATAAATACCAAGTTACCTGTAAAATAAATATAAACCCTAAAATAGCTACAATGTAATTATTAATTACATTGTAGCTATCTTAGGGTTTATTTTATAGGTAAGTATTTAGATTTAAATAGGAATATTTTAATTAATAATATTAATATTAATTAGATTTATTTTAATAAGAATTTATTTGGGGATGTTAGAGTTAGATAGGGTTATTATACTTAATATATATATAATATAATAACGATATTAACTATATTAACCCTAATATAATTAGGGTTAATATAGTTAATATATATAATATAATAACTATATTAACTATATTAACCCTAATATAATTAGGGTTAATATAGTTAATATAGCTGGCGGCGGTGTAGGGGGATTAGGGGTTAATCTATTTAATATAGCTGGCGGCGGTGTATGGGGATTAGATTAGGTGTTAATTAATTTAATATAGCTGGCGGCGGTATAGGGGGATTAAATTAGGGGTTAATGTAATTAATATAGCTGGTGGCGGGGTAGGATCTAACATTAGGGGGTAGTTAATGTAGGTGGCGGCGGTGTAGGGGGCTCACATTAGGGGGTAGGTAATGTAGGTGGCGGCGGTGTAAGGGGCTCACATTAGGGGGTAGGAAATGTAGCTGGTGACGGTGTAGGGGGATCACATTAGGGGGTTATACTTTTAATGTAGGTGGCGGCGGGGTCCGGTAGCGGCGATTTAGGGGTTAAATACTTTATTAGGGATTGCGGTTGACAGGTAGATAGACATTGCGCATGCATTAGGTGTTAGGTTTTATTTAGCAGATCGCGGTTGACAGGTAGATAGACATTGCGCATGCATTAGGTGTTAGGTTTTATTTAGCAGGTAGTTTAGGGAGTTACGGGGCTCCAATAGACAGCGTAAGGCTTACTACGGCTGCATTTTGTGGCGAGGTGAAAATGGAATAAGATTTCTCCATTTTCGCCACGTAAGTCCTTATGCTGTATATTGGATACCAAACTGCGCGGGTTTGGTATACCTGCCTATGGCCCAAAAAACTACGGGCGAAGGCAGAAATATACGAGCATAACTTCTAGGTTACGCCGTATATAGGATACCAAACCCGAGCAAAATTCGGCATCACCGGCTTTTGCGGGCAACGCTGCATATCGGATCGGGCCCATATTTTTTTAAACTGGTTCTTAAACAGCTCTTCTTTTTATAGATTAAAATAAAAAAATATTTGTAATTTAAGTTAATACATTTACTTTATGTGTAAAAGTTATCATCTTGATAAACAGCGACACAGCATCAGTAAAGATATGGGTTAAGTATTTTATTGTTGTTTTGTCCACCTCTTGCATATACCCAACAACCCATGAACATGAACAATGTTGCTGTACAACATTTATGTTAAATTCATTTTGGGTAATTGTCACTTACAGTATGTAGAGCGATATTTAATACTCCTGCTTGTGGGCTAACTCCGCTAGAAGTATGCTTTTTGCGTGCGTTGGGTAGCGCTCATATTACAACCAGGGATAGGCGTTACTAGCCCTTGCAGTGTCCGCCACAACCTTAGTATATCTTTTCTTTCTGATTAAATAATAGTAATTAAAAAAAATGTAGTGTGAATAAAGTTAGTGACTTGTCAAGAGACTGCTAGCGATATTGGGTGATAAGTTATGGAATAAATAAAGCCTGAGTGAAATACTGGATGTGTATCTGCATCTGTATAATAACACCCAGCTCTATACAAAGACACAGTAGTGACACTGGCACATGCATTTAGCCAGACAAGGGCTGGTTATAGGGTCAGTGGTATCTGCATCAGTTAATAACACCCAGCGCTATATAATGACACAGTAGTGACACTGGCACATGAGTATAACCAGGGGAGGGCTGGTTATAGAATCAGTAGTATCTGCATCAGTATAATAACACCTAGCACTATATAATGACACAGTAGTGACACTGGCACATGGGTATAGCCAGAGGAATGCTGGTTATAGAATCAGTGGTATCTGCATCAGTATAATAACACCAAGCACTATATAATGACACAGTAGTGACACTGGCTTATGGGTATAGCCAGAGGAGGGCTGGTTATAGGTTTAATGGTATCTGCTTCAGTATAATAACACCAAACACTATATAATGACACAGTAGTGACACTGGCACATGGTTATAGCCAGAGGAGGGCTGGTTATAGGATCAGTGGTATCTGCATCAGTATAATAACACCAAGCACTATATAATGACAAAGTAGTGACACTGGCACATGGGTATAGCCAGAGGAAGGCTGGTTATAGAATCAGTGGTATCTGCATCAGTATAATAACACCAAGCACTATATAATGACACAGTAGTGACACTGGCACATGGGTATAGCCAGAGGAGGGCTGGTTATAGGATCAGTGGTATCTGCATCAGTATAATAACACCAAGCACTATAAAATAATGTTTTTAATTTTAAATGTACCTTGGTGTCCTTCACTAAGGTCTGTACTTTGGAAAATGTCTGCCACAGCCTTTGTCTGTGCCTTTCCCTGATTACATTGCTAACCTGATGCGCACAAAAAGCTGGTTAGAATACTGTCACTGTGTTAACGTATTCCCCCATAAAAGTCAATGGAGCAAAAAATGTGTGTGTGGGAAACCTAACACCCTACTTGTGCGCTAACCCGACATTAAAATATTTCACATTCCAATGTTTTTCACATAGCAGAATAAGTTCCATTTATTCATAAAATACATATTTTTACATATATCTGTAAATATTAGCTCCATTAGCTGATTTATGTAATCAGTCACTTCTAACGGGAGTTGTTCCAAAAGACTGAAAATTGCCAATGTAGTCCCACTTCATAAAAAGGGTAGTAGGGAAGATTCTGCTAGTCAGTTTGACCTCAATTGCATGGAAATTAATGGAAACTCTTTTAAAGGAAAGACTTGTATCTTTCCTTCAGACAAACAACTTAGAAGACAAAGGACAGCATGGTTTCACTGCTGGAAGATCATGTCAGACTAATCTAATTGATTTATTTGACCATGTAACTAAAATAATAGACCAGGGAGGAGCCATAGATGTTGCATATCTAGACTTTAGCAAAGCATTTGACACCGTCCCACACAACAAACTTATTCAAAAAATTTATTGCCTTGGAATAGATGCTAAGATTGTTAAGTGGGTAGAATGCTGGCGTAAAGATAGACGACAGAGGGTTTCAGTTAATGAAGTACATTAAGATGTCATTTTTTTAAAATGACAATAAGTGATATTGAAAGTGGGCTTAAGGGGAAGGTTTGCTTTTTTGCTGATGATACAGAATTTTGTAACAGAGTAGATGTTCCAGGATGGGTTGATCAAATGAACTGTGATATTAAAAAACTAGAGGACTGGTCAAATAAATGGGATCTGTAATTTAATATTACTAAGAGCAAAATTATGCATATAGGATCCAAAAACCCAATGGCCAATTATAGTCTCAATGGTACATTATTGACTGTAACTAAAGAAGAAAGGGACTTGGGAATTATTATTTCAGATGATTTAAAATGTGAAACACAATACAGCAGTGCAGCCAGTAAGGCCAGTCGAATACTTGGTTGTATTGGAAGAGGTATTAGTAGCGGAAATAGCAAGGTTCTTATGCCACTTTACAGATCATTAGTTAGACCAAATCTGGAATACTGTGTACAGTTCTGGAAACCATATCTTCAGAAAGATGTAAATAAACTAGAAACTGTCCAAAGGAGGGCTACTAAAATGGTACATGGTCTAAAATATAAAACGTACAAAGAAAGACTCTATGATCTAAATATGTATAGTTTAGAGGATAGAAGGGGAAGAGGTGACATGATAGAAACCTTCAAATATATGAAGGGACTTAATAAAATAGAAGCTGAAAGCATTTTTCACAAAAAAATAAAGGTCAAAATCACAATCTAAAGTTAGAGGGTAGCAAATTCAGAAGAAATTTGAGGAAGCATTTTTTTACAGAAATGGTGGTGGATTCGTGGAATAAACTTCCATTTGAGGTGGTAAACACAAAGGGGCCAATTTATGTAGGTGTGAGTGGACACGATACAATGAAATGTCCCCAAGACTGTAAAGAAATACAAAAATGCCTGGGACATGCATAAGGCTATCCTAAGGAAAAAGTAACATGTAATATGGGTAGACTTGATGGGCCTTTTTGGTTCTTATCTACCGTCAAATTCTATGTTTCTATATTTTGGTACAATATGTAATTATCTATACACAAATATATATATATATATATATATATATATGTATACTGTATATATATATATATATATATATATATATATATATATATATATATAGGTATAGATATATATAATTATTTATGGGTATAGATATTTATATATTAAACAACTTTCCAATTTACTTCTATTATCAAATTTGATTCATTATCTTGTTATCCTTTGATGAAAGAACAGCAATGTACTAGTGGCAGCTAGCTGAACTCATCTAGTTAGCCAGTCACAAGAGACAAATGTGTGCAGGCTCCAATCAGCAGTTAGCTCCCACTAGTGTAGGGTATGTGCGTATTATTTTTTAAAAAGGGATACCAAAAGAACAAAGCACCTTTGAAAATAGAAGTGAATTTAAAAGTGTTCTAAAAATTACATGTTCTGTTTGAATCAAGTGTGTTTAATTTTGACTTTCCTATCTCTTTAAATATGAATACTGCATACATACGCTTTTACATGTCTTCATCTACTTGACTGCAATGTATGTAAATACACATATAAATAATGTACATAAATTCATATGGGTTTTTGTCTTACATCTGAGACCTCATATATTTGAGCCTTTATAATTTTTTTGTGCACTAATTTGTTAAAATAGTTTTTATTTGTTATTTTGATATGTTGTGTGACACTTTCTTTGTTTTGCAAAACAGCTAACCAGAGCTCTGATGACGTGCTAGCCCAAGGCATGTTAACTTCAATTGTGCTCAATTGATTGCGTTTACTTTTAACTTGTAATATGAATGCTGCATCAGATGCGCGCAAACAGCCGTGATAAACCTGATATTGCTCGCAAGTAACTGTTAGTGTGCAACTCGTACTCTGGCCCTGAATCATTGAGATCACTGTGGATAATTCTATGTAGCCTAAGTATAAAATAACCGTTTACCATCTTGGGAAATAATAATATTCCGGTACACAAAGTATATGCACTTGCAGGGTTTGGCAGCCTTGAACCACCCATCCTCCTCAAGCATTTGGTGGCACAAGTGATTGTACCTTTTTGGGGGGGATTAAATGGTACAGACATGGACCATTTGACAGTTGGAAACATAATTGTACCTATTAACCCCTAAATGGTAATACAGTATTAGTTCCTTAAGATCGCCTAGATTTAGAGTTCTGCGGCCAAAGGGGTGTGTTAGCTACGCTGGCTTTTTTCTGGCCGCACCTTTTAAATACCGCTGGTATTTAGAGTTCACAGAATGGCTGCGTTAGGCTCCAAAAAAGGAGCGTATAGCATATTTACAGCAACTTCAACTCTCGATACCAGCGGTGCTTACGGACGCGGCCAGCTTCAAAAACGTGCTCGTGCACGATATCCCCATAGAAAACAATGGGGCAGTTTGAGCTGAAAAAAAACCTAACACCTGCAAAAAAGCCGCGTTCAGCTCCTAACGCAGCCCCATTGTTTTCTATGGGGAAACACTTCCTACGTCTGCACCTAACACTCTAACATGTACCCCGAGTCTAAACACCCCTAACCTTACACTTATTAACCCCTATTCTGCCGCCCCCTCTATCGCTGACACCTGCATATTTTTTTTAACCCCTAATCTGCCGCTCCGTAAACCGCCGCTACTTACATTATCCCTATGTACCCCTAATCTGCTGCCCCTAACACCGCCGACCCCTATATTATATTTATTAACCCCTAATCTGCCCCCCACAACGTCGCCTCCACCTACCTACACTTATTAACCCCTAATCTGCCGAGCGGACCGCACCGCTAATATAATAAAGTTATTAACCCCTAATCCGCCTCACTCCTGCCTCAATAACCCTATAATAAATAGTATTAACCCCTAATCTGCCCTCCCTAACATCGCCGACACCTAACTTCAAACATTAACCCCTAATCTGCCGACTGGAGCTCACCGCTATTCTAATAAATGTATTAACCCCTAAAGCTAAGTCTAACCCTAACACTAACACCCCCCTAAGTTAAATATAATTTAAATCTAACGAAATAAATTAACTCTTATTTAATAAATTATTCCTATTTAAAGCTAAATACTTACCTGTAAAATAAATCCTAATATAGCTACAATATAAATTATAATTATATTATAGCTATTTTAGGATTTATATTTATTTTACAGGTAACTTTGTATTTATTTTAACCAGGTACAATAGCTATTAAATAGTTAAGAACTATTTAATAGCTAAAATAGTTAAAATAATTACAAATTTACCTGTAAAATAAATCCTAACCTAAGTTACAATTAAACCTAATAGTACACTATCAATAAATTAATTAAATACAATACCTACAATTATCTACAAGTAAACCTAACACTACACTATCAATAAATTAATTAAATACAATACCTACAATTAAACCTAACACTACACTATCAATAAATTATTTAAATACAATACCTACAAATAAATACAATGAAATAAACTAACTAAAGTACAGAAAATAAAAAAGAACTAAGTTACAAAAAATAACCAGAAGAAAGAAGATTGAAGATGCGGCTTGATAGAAGACTTCATCCCGATGATGGACTTCCGACTTCAGCCCGATGATGGATTTCTTCAGCCACCGCTTGGATCCAGACTTCAGCCCGAGGATGGACGTCACTCTTCAGCCCCCCGCTTGGGCTTGGATCAACACTTCCGAGGACCGATCGGTGAGCCTGGTATGGTGAAGATAAGGTAGGAAGATCTTCAGGGGCTTAGTGTTAGGTTTATTTAAGGGGGGTTTGGGTTAGATTAGGGGTATGTGGGTGGTGGGTTGTAATGTTGGGGGGGGGGTATTGTATGTGTTTTTTTTACAGGCAAAAGAGCTGAATTCTTTGGGGCATGCCCCGCAAAGGGCCCTGTTCAGGGCTGGTAAGGTAAAAGAGCTTTGAACTTTTTAAATTTAGAATAGGGTAGGGCATTTTTTTATTTTGGGGGGCTTTGTTATTTTATTAGGGGGCTTAGAGTAGGTGTAATTAGTTTAAAATTGTTGTAATATTTTACTAATGTTTGTAAATATTTTTTTATTTTTTGTAACTTAGTTCTTTTTTATTTTTTGTACTTTAGTTAGTTTATTTCATTGTATTTATTTGTAGATATTGTATTTAATTAATTTATTGATAGTGTAGTGTTAGGTTTAATTGTAGATAATTGTAGGTATTTTATTTAATTAATTTATTGATAGTGTAGTGTTAGGTTTAATTGTAGATAATTATAGATATTGTATTTAATTAATTTATTGATAGTGTAGTGTTAGGTTTAATTGTAACTTAGGTTAGGATTTATTTTACAGGTAATTTTGTAATTATTTTAACTATTTTAGCTATTAAATAGTTCTTAACTATTTAATAGCTATTGTACCTGGTTAAAATAAATTCAAAGTTGCCTGTAAAATAAATATTAATCCTAAAATAGCTATAATATAATTATAATTTATATTGTAGCTATATTAGGGTTTATTTTACAGGTAAGTATTTAGATTTAAATAGGAATAATGTATTTAATAAGAGTTAATTTATTTCGTTAGAATAAAATTATATTTAACTTAGGGGGGTGCTAGGGTTAGGGTTAAAATTAGCTTTAGGGGTTAAAAAATGTATTAGAGTAGCGGTGAGCTCCGATCGGCAGATTAGGGGTTAATACTTGAAGTTAGGTGTCGGCGATGTTAGGGAGGGCAGATTAGGGGTTAATACTATTTATTATAGGGTTATTGAGGCGGGAGTGAGGCGGATTAGGGGTTAATAACTTTATTATAATAGCTGTGCGGTCCGCTCGGCAGATTAGGGGTTAATAAATGTAGGCAGGTGGAGGCGACGTTCTGGGGGGGCAGATTAGGGGTTAATAAATATAATATAGGGGTCAGCGGTGTTAGGGGCAGCAGATTAGGGGTACATAGCTATAATGTAGCTGGTGGCGGCGTGCGGACGGCAGATTAGGGGTTAATAAGTGTAGGTAGCTGGCGGCGACGTTGTGGGGGGCAGATTAGGGGTTAATAAATATAATATAGGGGTCGGCGGTGTTAGGGGCAGCAGATTAGGGGTACATAGGGATAACGTAGTTGGCGGCAGTGTACGGAGCGGAAGATTAGGGGTTAAAAAATTTTTATAGAGTGGCGGCGATGTGGGGGGGCCTCGGTTTAGGGGTACATAGGTAGTTTATGGGTGTTAGTGTACTTTAGAGCACAGTATTTAAGAGCTTTATAAACCGGCGTTAGCCCAGAAAGCTCTTAACTACTGACTTTTTTCTGCGGCTGGAGTTTTGTCGTTAGAATTCTAACGCTCACTTCAGCCACGACTCTAAATAGATCCCATTGAAAAGATAGGATACGCAATTGACGTAAGGGGATCTGCGGTATGGAAAAGTCGCGGCTGAAAAGTGAGCGTTAGACCCTTTAATGACTGACTCCAAATACCAGAGGACGGTAAAAACCAGCGTTAGGAGCCTCTAACGCTGGTTTTGACGGCTACCGCCCAACTCTAAATCTAGAACGATGTAACTAAGTCTCATTGGCCTCTATTTAACAAGGTCTGGCGGACCTGATCCGACAGTGCGGATCAGGTCCGCCAGACCTCGCTGAATGGGCTGCCAACAGGGGGGTGTCAATCAACCCGATCGTACTCGATCGCGTTGATTTCCGGTGATGTCTGTCTGCCTGCTCAGAACAGGCAGACAGGTTATGGAGCAGCGGTCTTTGTGACCGCTGATTCATAACTGCTGTTTCTGGAGAGTCACCAGAAACACAGGCCATCAAGCTCCTTTCGGAGCTTGATAGATAGGCCCCATTGAGGGAACAACCACAGTATTTGTACCCTACATGTTCATAAATGGACTGCAACCGTACCCATTTTTCTGACTATGTACTGTGCACTCTTGCACAGGCTCAGTAGGGGCAGGAGCCACAGAAATTGTGCACATAAAACGATTTTGCACATTTTGATAATGGAAATATACTGGAAAGCTGCACAGTGCTTTTTATCAGTCAAAGCAGCATTAGTTAATAAATAACAGACTTTATACAGCAGGTCAGATGGTCCAGCGGACACAACAATTTTATTTTAGGCTCAAAGCGACAATTGAAAAATAAACCCCTGTAACTGAAATAAACATACAAGTGTCAGGGTTTTTCCCCTGATCTGTTTGCCATGTGCTACCATTTGCCATTTTACTCACCTCTCTTGCTGACCCTGGTGCATACTGTGTGATGCTGCTCATTTCCTGCACTTCCTTTTATGGCCAGACTGGTGTTATCATCCGTGTGAGACAGGATGCAGTCTCAGAATTGTGATATCATCACTTATTATTTAAAGGGCCTCTGTTCAGTATGCTTTGCCCTTGCGTTGTGTCAGACCTGTTTGTGAAAGCTCCTGTGTATTACCTGGCTGTCTGACGTCCCTCCTGGTTCCTGATCCCTGGCATGTTCCTGACTCTGCTGTTCTCCTTGTTCCTGATTCCGGCTCATTTGACTATTCGCTTTGGCTCCTGACTCGGATCGTCTGACTACCAGTTCTGGTTTTGATTCCTGGCTTGTGTAAGGAAAGTGGTTGCAGTAATTGCTCATATAACACTTGCTTAAACTTGTGTGACTTTGCCTTTAAGAGAGTGAAAGCATTGCACTAACTTGGGTGACTTTGCCTTTAAGAGAGTGTGCCTTTAACAGAGTAAAAGACATTAATTAACTTCAAGTAGATGACACTGAATTTTGCTAAGTCATGCTACAAGTGGTAAGCAACCGATGGATGCTGATGATAAGAAGTCAAAACCCAGACAGAACAAGGGTGTAACCTTGGCAGGGGTCACTTACTGACATTAAGGAACACATTGGTATAGGGGCTAATGCCATGGTAATATTGTTAGTTATTATTAAGTGCAATAGGCTAAGTAATATTAATTGCAATAGGCTAAGTAATAAAGCCATTATTGATGTTTAGCTATTAATTATATCTATAGAAAGATTGTTAAAACCATTATTGATGTATTTGACAAAAGTAACTGCATAAGACCACATACGGCATTGCAGTTTAGGAATACGTCAGAGATAGTACCTGGGTATGCCCTGATAAGCTTGGTTGAGGCTAAAGACAGACTGGCCAGATGTCTTGGGCCAGGGCCAACCTCAGAGGGTGCGGTCTCAGGATCTGTGGAGTTGCGCCAAAACTGTTACACAAGTGAACAGTATAAAGAGGGGTACATCTAGGCAATCTGATCATGTGTTGTCTGAATGTATTGATTGTCATGTCTGATGTCTGAGTCAGTCTGAGAGTCTGAGTATTTGTGGTGTGTGTATTTGAGTGTATTTTTGGGACCCATGGATGGACGCATCCTCGGTGTTGTTTCCCGCTGATCGCCTGTTTTTCTCCTGGTCCAAAGATTGCCCAGATGTCCCCTCCCATTGCGCCCCAGAAGCGGCAGGATAGGATGATGCAAACAGAGATCACGGTGATGTATTAATTTCTTGGTATAAAACTAGCTAGACTTGTTTTAGTGGTAATACAATATAAGATTGTTATCAGTCGTTGCGCAGGCAACTAAATGTAACTGAAAACTGTATAGAAAACTGTATAGATAGTTGTATCTAGAATTGTTTATATAAGCATTGCAATTGCATAGAGTGTTATAAGTATGAATAGTGGTTTGTGGTATTTTGTTTCCATGATTATGTTGCAGAATAAACCATCATTGTTATTATAAGATTGTGAAAACCTGTGTAATGTGTCAGTCATTTCCTTGCTGAAAAGTGATATATATGATAACATCATATCCTGACAAAAAGAATCACATAACATTATTGGCGTAGTCGGTCGGCAGGATGCATAATTGTTTATCACTTGAGCAAAGAAACTGACAGTTTTCTTACTGAATGTGCAGAGCTGTGTAAATAAACAGATATTTCACAATTGTCACCTTGGAATGAAATTAATTGATATTGCACAGGTATATACATATTAACGTATATTGTTACTGTTACTGTGAATTTATTGATTGATGTCAGCAATAATTGAAGGTATTATGAAAATGTTTAGGAAGAAAGCACAAACGGTTCCCCCTTCGCGGCCTCAAAATATTGCGGCTTGGGAGGGGACCCCATATCAGGAATTAGCAGGGGAAGTCTTGTCTGGGACTGACCTCCCAGATAACGCTGAATTTTTTGACAAAGCAGAACCTTGTGAAGTGTTGAATAAATTACAGAATGTAAAAGTTAAGACAAATTCAGACACAGAAAGGTTACATAAGAAATTATGGGTGTTATTACAGGCATACAGAAAGACACACGAGCAGTTAGAGGAAGCTGTAGAACAGACGGTGTGCCTGCAGAGTCAGAATAAATTGCTATTAAAAAAGAGCCAGTGTTATGAAAATGTAGCTCAACAGGCTGTGGTTAAGGTAGCCAGGGCCAAAGTGAAGCGGAAGGGTGGTAGGTTGAGCAAAGGTAAGTTACAATCAGTATTACAAAGCGGGGCTAATTGGGACCCTGAAAGGTGGGACGGTACTATTTGGGATAGTAGTGATCCTGGAGAGGAGTGGGATGATAGGGACCCTCACAGGGTGACAGCTCACCCTGTTACACGGCGTAAGGTTTATCATGGGCCTGAGGGTGCAGAAAGAGTAGACACAGTAGAGGATTACACGCAGCAAGAGGTGTTAGACATAATACGGCAGTATCAACAGAAACCGGGAGAGGACCTCATAACTTGGCTCGTGCGGATGTACGATCAAGGTGGTCATAACGTGACATTAGATAGTCAGGATGCCATGAAATTCATACAGATCACTAGCGATCATGCCATACAACAGGTCCTGCGAATTGGACCTGGCCTGGCCGCTGATGGTATGTTGACGCAGGCATCATTGTTGGTTCAGTGTGCATACGGTGCCAGGGACAAATATCCCACAGAAGGGGATTGGCCCACTGAGGATAGGACATGGCATTCCATTAAGGAGGCCATCCAATTATTAAAGGAATTGGCTATGAAGCATGCGATATATAATGGACACCTGTATGCCCCATATCGCGAGCTACTAACCAATGCCATGAGAAACTATTTGATACGTGGGGCTCCCCGAGCATACAAGTCAGTAATCATGACATTACTGATAAATCAGACAGGGAATCCCATTTATGAGGTAATGGATGCAATAAGACAAATAGGGGAGCTAGGGGAATGGGATGCCCCAGTAAAGCCTGATAAAGGCAGCGGGCCGCCCCCTCCTAGAGCCAATGCTCCTCCCCGACTGTCAAGGAAAGAGATGTTCACAGAACTCCTCAAAGCAGGGGTAAAGAAGGAACAAATAGATGGGATAGAAACTAAGGAAATGTGGAAGTTATATGAACAGCATGTGGGCAAAAGGATAAATGTGCAAAAGGGAAAGTCCGGTGACCTCATAACAGGTACCGCAGTCGCCCCTTCTGCCCCCACGCTAGATGATATACAAAGGCCTACCACAGGGGAAAGCAAAGAGACCAAGGAGATACTGCAGCTGATATGTGATCAGTTGGAAAGTATAAAAAAGGATAGTAAAGAGGCAGCAACTAAGACCCGGTTATATCCTAGATTGCCTTTGCCTCTGGGATATGGTTACCAGGGAGGGATGAGAGAGAATCAGGTCCCCATGGCCCCGGCTAACACCCCAGAGGCCCAAGGACCTGAGTTGGATGTGCTATCTGTGGGTGATCTGGAAGAATTCTTCCAGAACCCATAGGAATCAGGTCAAACTTCCAGTATCAGGGCCGCCTATTTTGATCATCGCCCCCATGTGGAACTAGAGATCCACTGGAGCAAAAATAATGTACAATGTGAGCGGGCTTTGATTGATACGGGAGCAGAGGCCACACTGATACAGGGAAATCTGCGGGCATTCAAGGGGGAAAAGACAATAATTACCGGGCTTGGAGGGAAAACTATAGAGGCAACAAAAGCATGGGTAGATTTAAAGATAGGGCATCTTCCTAAACGGAGATGTTCTGTTTTAATCGTACCCATCCCAGAGTACATAATTGGCATTGACGTGCTAAAGGGAGAAACATTGCGGTTAGAGGATGGAATGTACAGCTTTGGGGTAAGGCCTTATGTGTCCATCAAAACCGTTACTGTAGGAAAATTGTTGATGCCCCCCATACAGGTCCCAGTGGCCTTGAAGAGGGTATACATTCGACAATACCGAATACCGGGAGGGCATAAAGAGATAGGTGACACTATCAAAGATCTAATAGCTGCAGGGGTGGTGAGACCTATCACCACATCTTGGAATAATCCCGTTTGGCCGGTCAAGAAAAGTGATGGGACCTGGCGTATGACTGTGGATTATAGGGAGTTAAATAGTAATACTCCCCCATTAACGGCAGCAGTACCCGATATGGTTACGCTGATAGAAAATATACAGCGTCACCCTGGAAATATGTATGCGGTCATTGACCTGGCAAATGCCTTCTATACAATACCTATAGAGGAGCAGTGCCAAGAGCAATTCGCATACACCTGGCAGGGACGGCAATTCACGTTCACGCGCCTCCCAATGGGCTATGTCCATAGCCCCACGATCTGCCACAGGATTGTGGCAGAACACATGGAGGAAGTTACTCTGCCCCCCAACGTGCAGGTCACCCATTATATAGATGATATAATGATACAGGGACCTGATGAGCAAGTAGTGCAACAAGTGTTAGAACAGGTGATAACCCACTTAAAGAAGAAGGGGTGGGAAATCAACCCTGACAAAATACAAGGGCCAGGAACCTCAGTACGATTCCTGGGTATACAGTGGACAAATGGCCGTAGGGAAATAACCCCTAAAGCCAAGCAGAAAATAGTGGAATTTACATCCCCTAAAACCAAAAAGGAAGCCCAGCGCTTCATTGGGTTATTTGGCTTTTGGCGGCAGCATATACCCCACCTGAGCCAAATACTAGCCCCCATCTACAAGGTTACCAGGAAAAAGTATAGCTTTGAGTGGGGGTCTAAGGAGGAGTTGGCTTTTGAAACTGCAAAACAGGCCATCCAAATGGCGATGGATCTGTGGCCAGTAAAGGAAGGGCCAATAGATTTAAATGTGTCTGTCCACAAAGAACATGCCAATTGGAGCCTTTGGCAGAAACAAGGGAGAGGGAAAGTCCCCCTTGGTTTCTGGACTAGGAAATTGCCTGAGGCAGGTGACCGATACACGCCCTTTGAGCGCCAGTTATGTGCTTGCTACTGGGCTTTAGTGGAAACAGAGGAGCTAACGTTAGGGCATGATGTATTCTTGAGGCCTGAGATCCCCATAATGAACTGGGTAATGGGCAGTCCTAAGACCCATAAGATTGGACATGCTCAGGAATCAAGCATCATAAAATGGAAATGGTATATACAGAACAGGGCAAAGACAGGTCCCAAAGGGGTTGCCGCACTGCATGAGAAGGTCGCTGAGCAACCCCTCCAGGGGACAGCCCCCATTCAGGAGACACTAACAGAGGAGTCTCTAGTAAAATGGGGTGTGCCATATGATCAACTGTCAGCAGAACAGCAAGCCCATGCTTGGTTCACTGACGGATCGGCAAAATATGTGGGTTCACAGAGGAGTTGGAAAGCAGTAGCCTACAACCCTGTGACCAAACAGATGCTGGTGTCTACAGGGAAAAATGAAAGTAGCCAATACGCTGAGTTAGTTGCTGTCCATCAGGCCATAGCCTGTGAACAGGGCGAATGCCACGTATACACCGACTCATGGTCAGTGGCAAATGGGCTAGCCACCTGGCTCCCCACCTGGGAACGGAAAGACTACCAGATATACTCAAAGGAGGTGTGGGGGAAGCAGATATGGCAGGAACTCAGCAGATTGGTTAGGGAAAAGACAGTGACTATTTACCATGTAGATGCCCATACAAATCAGGATTCACTAGAACGGCTATTCAATTCCATTGCAGATGAGGCAGCCAAAGTCTCCACTGTGGAAAGTGAGGATGTGGATGAGGAGGCTGACAATATGGGTGTGGCCCAGTGGGCCCACCAGAAAAGTGGACATCTAGATGGGGAGATATATAGTACTAATAACCTAACCCAGCTACCTGACATGATAATGTTAATGTATAACATAGGACGGCTAGTTAAAAATAGGACAGGGGTATTCAACATTAAACTGAAATTCTATGACTTCTCATATTTGACTTATGCCCATGAGAAATGGAAGACTAAGTTTGGTGAGCCCAGAGACCTTATTAAAGACTGGTACCAGCTTAATAGGGAAACACTAGCAGGTAACACACGGACTAAGGATGGGAGGAAGCGATTGAATAGGATATGTCCTCCTTTTGTTAAACTGCCAGTGGGATATTATTGGTTGTGTGGGAGGTGGGCAGTAAAGGTAATACCTTGCACCCATTATGGCCCATGCTTTTTAGGATATATATTCCCTGCTTTTAACATAACCACCACGCTTCCACCACCTATATTGCATAGAACACGAAGATACCTTGACCTGGACAAAATACACAATGGAGTTAAAATTAGTGAAGGTATGCGCCTGCTTGCAACATTTGTCCCTCATTATGGGGCTGCTACAGCCCTCACTAGATTAAATACGCTAGCTGATTTAGTAGATGAAGCTTTTAATGTAACTAGAGATGCAATAGAGCTCTTAGCATTAGAACAGGAACAAATTAGGATGGTGGCATTGCAGAATAGAATGGCTCTAGACTATCTCCTAGCTGCAGAAGGAGGAGTTTGCCAGAGAATCCACCAGCAATGCTGTGTGTACATAGAAGACAATACAGGTAAAATCAAACATGACCTACACAGACTAGAAGAAGTGCAAAAGCACATACGTGAGGTACATGATGATTCATTTAGCAAATGGCTTAAAGACTTTGACTGGACTTTTGGACTGGGGGGATGGCTTGGAAGCTTAGGCAAAACTATAGTTAAATGGCTATTAATAAGTCTGGCTTGCTTGTGTGGGATATTCATTATAGTAAAAATGTTTGGATGTTTCTGTAATACATTAGGTAGGATGTGTTTTAAACCAAAAGACAATATTACTTGAGTGTTTTAATTATTAAGGTATGTGTTTAGAAACAAGCAAGGTGTCACATGACCAAGGGGTGGAATGTAAGGAAAGTGGTTGCAGTAATTGCTCATATAACACTTGCTTAAACTTGTGTGACTTTGCCTTTAAGAGAGTGAAAGCATTGCACTAACTTGGGTGACTTTGCCTTTAAGAGAGTGTGCCTTTAACAGAGTAAAAGACATTAATTAACTTCAAGTAGATGACACTGAATTTTGCTAAGTCATGCTACAAGTGGTAAGCAACCGATGGATGCTGATGATAAGAAGTCAAAACCCAGACAGAACAAGGGTGTAACCTTGGCAGGGGTCACTTACTGACATTAAGGAACACATTGGTATAGGGGCTAATGCCATGGTAATATTGTTAGTTATTATTAAGTGCAATAGGCTAAGTAATATTAATTGCAATAGGCTAAGTAATAAAGCCATTATTGATGTTTAGCTATTAATTATATCTATAGAAAGATTGTTAAAACCATTATTGATGTATTTGACAAAAGTAACTGCATAAGACCACATACGGCATTGCAGTTTAGGAATACGTCAGAGATAGTACCTGGGTATGCCCTGATAAGCTTGGTTGAGGCTAAAGACAGACTGGCCAGATGTCTTGGGCCAGGGCCAACCTCAGAGGGTGCGGTCTCAGGATCTGTGGAGTTGCGCCAAAACTGTTACACAAGTGAACAGTATAAAGAGGGGTACATCTAGGCAATCTGATCATGTGTTGTCTGAATGTATTGATTGTCATGTCTGATGTCTGAGTCAGTCTGAGAGTCTGAGTATTTGTGGTGTGTGTATTTGAGTGTATTTTTGGGACCCATGGATGGACGCATCCTCTGTGTTGTTTCCCGCTGATCGCCTGTTTTTCTCCTGGTCCAAAGATTGCCCAGATGTCCCCTCCCATTGCGCCCCAGAAGCGGCAGGATAGGATGATGCAAACAGAGATCACGGTGATGTATTAATTTCTTGGTATAAAACTAGCTAGACTTGTTTTAGTGGTAATACAATATAAGATTGTTATCAGTCGTTGCGCAGGCAACTAAATGTAACTGAAAACTGTATAGATAGTTGTATCTAGAATTGTTTATATAAGCATTGCAATTGCATAGAGTGTTATAAGTATGAATAGTGGTTTGTGGTATTTTGTTTCCATGATTATGTTGCAGAATAAACCATCATTGTTATTATAAGATTGTGAAAACCTGTGTAATGTGTCAGTCATTTCCTTGCTGAAAAGTGATATATATGATAACATCATATCCTGACAAAAAGAATCACATAACAGCTTGTTATTTGACTTGTGGATTTTTTATTATTTTTTGCTATTAATAAAGGTGTGATTATTTTTGCACTTCTAGTCTCAGTCTGATTCCTGGAACCCTGACATTACGCAAGGGCCATGAATCCTGATGGTGCTAATAATCCACCTTTACCTGCCATAATTTCCTGGATAGATGAACAGGATCACCGCTTGGATCAATTTGCACTAGCCCTTCAAACCCTGCTGACTCGCACTGCACATTTGGACTAAAGTGTCCCGCAAGTTATGGCTGCTTCTGTTTCCGCTTCTGCACCTAGTCCTATCAGGAGCATGTCCGGTTCTGCACCTCTCAGGCATTTCCCTCTGACAGAGCTAAGGTGGAATTTCTCATCTCATTACTCTCTGACACAGCTCTTGCCTGGGCTAATACCTTGTGGGAGACTAATAAAGCTGTGATTTCAAATTACCCTGAATTTGTGGCCTCCTTTCGAAGGGTATTTGATGTTCCGTCTCGCTCCTCCTCTGCTACTAAACGACTCATGTCCATTCAGCAAGGTAAAAGATCTGTTGCTCAGTATGCCATTGAGTTCCGTGCGCTTGCCGCAGAGGTAGGTTGGAACAATGAAGTCCTTGTTGCCACCTTCTTTCATGGGCTCTCTGATGCAATTAAAGATGAATTTGCTGCCAGAGATTTACCAGAAGATCTCGAGGCATTGGTGTCTTTTTTTATCCTAATTCACAACAGACTAAGTGAGAGCTCCTCTTTCAAGGATCGCTTCTGGGAGCCTCCTGTTCAGTTGTCTCCTACGTGTTCATTCCCTCCCATGCCTCCCTCTCCTCCCATGCCACCTGGTCCCGAGTCACCAGGTACTGCTGAGCCGATGCAGTTGGGATTCACGTGTCTCTTCGCGGTGGAGAGGGCCTTTAAGAGGAGGGAGGGGCTCTGCCTCTATTGTGGGTAACAGGGTCACCTTTTGAAGTCTTATCCTACACGACCAGGAAACGCTCACATCTAAGGTCCTGTCGGGGGTAGACCTTGGGTGGTTTATCCTCGTCCCTGGAACTGCTAAAGGAGAAACCTTTGGTCACAGTTGTCCTTTCCAGGGTGGACTCCTTCATAGTCACCTAGGCTCTTGTTGACTCCGGTGCTGTGTGCTATTTCATTGACAGTGCTTTTGTATCAAAGCACTCCATTCCTGTTTTGCCTTGGTCCGTTCCGCTTGCTGTTTAGGCCATTGATGGCAGGCCCCTTCAGCCTGCACTCGTTACTCATGAAACTGCTCCTTTATCCATGGCTGTTGGGCTCTCCATTTTGAAACCCTCCAGTTCCAGGTGATAAACTCTCCGCATTTTCAGGTTATTCTGGGTTATCCCTGGCTCCAAAAGCACAATCCCAGTCTAGACTGACGCAGGTCCGAAATTTTGTCATGGTCTCCGCAATTTATTTCCACTTGTCTTCGGAAACCAGTTAAAGTCTTGTGCACGTCTTCGGTATCTCAATTGCCAGAGGAGTAACGAAAGTTCCTAGACGTTTTTGACAAGGTGCATGCCGGTACGTTGCCTCCTCACCGGTCTTACGATTGTGCCATAGACCTGCAACCCAGAGCCATTCCTCCTCGGGGCTGGGTTCACCCTCTGTCTGTTGCGGAGAATTGTGCTATGGAGGAGAAAGTTGCAGATGCTCTGTCGCGGGGGGATCATCCGCAAATCCTGCTCTCCGGCAGGGGCTGTCTTCTTCTTTGTGAAGAAAAAGGGTGGCGAGTTAAGACCATGCATTGATTATAGGGGTCTTAATCGTCTTACCATTAAGAATGCTTACCGCTCATTACGGAACTCTTTGACTGCCTCAAGGGAGCTACGGTCTTTACTAAAATTGATTTGAGAGCAGCGTACAATCTCGTTAGGATCAAGGAGGGCCACGAATGGTAAACAGCATTTAACACCAGGAGCGGGCATTATGAGTATCTTGTAATGCCCTTAGGCCTATGTAATGCTCCTGCTGTTTTCCAGGAATTTATTAATGATGTCCTACGAGATATGTTGCAACAGTGTGTTGTGGTGTACTTAGACGACATCCTCATACTCTCACCCACACTTGAGGCTCATTGTTCTGATGTTACACAGGTTCTTCAGAGACTACGTGAGAATGGACTGTTTTGTAAACTCGGGAAATGTGAGTTCCATCAGACTCAAGTAACCTTCCTAGGTTATGTTATCTACGTTGCAGGGTTCTCCATGGATCCTGACAAGTTATCTACAGTTCTGCAGTGTCCTCGCCCAGTTGGTCTTCGGTCTATTCATTGTTTTTTGGGGTTCGCCAATTACTATAGAAAGTTTATTAAAAAAAATTCTTCCTTGGTCAAACCTATCACAGACTTGATCCATAAAGAGAATGATCAACTCCATTGGTTAACTACTGCCATTAAGGCCTTTGATAGTCTTAAGACTGCCTTTGCTGCCGCTCCAGTTCTGGCTCATCCTAACCCTGTCCTGCCTTTCATTCTTGAGGTCGATGCATCCGAGACTGGAGTAGGTGCCCTCTTGTCTCAACATCCTACGCCTGACGGTTCCTTGCATCCTTGTGGTTTCTTCTCTAAGAAATTGTCTCCAGCGGAGTGCAATTATGAAATTGGGAACAGGGCATTACTGGCCATAATTTTGGCACTCAATGAATGGAGGCATCTTCTCGAGGGTACTAGCGTACCAGTGCTCATTCTTACTGACCACAAGAATTTAACTTATCTATCTGAAGCAAAACGTTTGTCACCCCAACAGGCCAGATGGGTGCTATTTTTGGCTCGGTTTAATTATGTGGTATCCTACCTGCCTGGTAGTAAGAATGTTAGGGCTGATGCCCTCTCTCGACAATTTTGCCTCTGTCCAAGGAGGAGTCTGTACCTACTCCAGTAATACCTCCTGACCATATTTTGGCTACCATATGTACTAATTTGACTTCTCCCTTGGGGGAGGAGATCCTGGCTGCACAAAACAATTCACCTCCTGAGAAAGGAAACCTAGTGCTAAGTGTTTTGTTCCTGAGAGTCTTCAAACTAAACTTTTGCACACTTACCACTATCCTAAAGCCGCAGGTCACCCAGGCAAGAACCAAATTATTTGGTCTGTCACTCGACAATTCTGGTGGCCAGCTCTTCGTTCTGATGTTGCTGCGTATGTTGCCTCTTGCTCAGTTTGTGCACAGAATAAGACTCCTCGACGTCTTCCTGTGGGTCATCTTCAACCTATTGCTAATGGTGAGCGTCCTTGGACACATCTTTCCATGGACTACATTGTTGAGCTCCATATTTCCAATGGCAATACTGTTATCCTTATGGTGTTTGACCGTTTTTCTAAAATGTCACATTACATTCCATTGAAGAAGTTGCCTACCGCTCAGGAGCTTGCTTCAATTTTTGCCCGGGAGGTCTTCCGTTTACATGGGTTACCCAAGGAGATAGTGTCGGACCGGGGTAGCCAGTTTGTCTCCAGATTTTGGCATTCCTTTTGTGCTCAAATGGGCATCCAGCTTTCCTTCTCCTCGGCATATCACCCTCAATCCAATGGGGTTGCTGAATGGTCTAATCAACTCTGGAACAGTTCCTCCATTGCTATGTCTCAGATCACCACAATAATTGGTCTGAACTGTTACCTTGGGCAGAGTTTGCTCGTAATAGTGCTATTAATGCTTCCTCCAAGTTATCCCTGTTCATGGCGAATTATGGATTTCAACCACCCTTGTTGCCCGATTCATTTATGTCTCAGGGTATTCCGGTTTTGGAGGAGCATCTCTGGCAACTCCATTCCATGTGGGTGCAGATTCAGGATTGCCTTTATCGTTCTATGCAGTGCCAAAAGTTCCAGGCTGATCATAGGCATCTGCCCGCGCTTTCCTACCAGGTTGGTGAGAGAGTTTGGCTGTCCTCCTGCAAATTGAACCTTTGTGTGCCTTCCAATAAACTGGCTCCCCGTTATGTTGGTCCTTTTCGAATACTCCGACGGGTCAATCCTGTGGCCTACGCTCTTGACCTTCCTCCTGCAATGCGGATCTCCAATGTTTTTCATGTCTCCCTCTTGAAACCATTGGTTTGTAATCGGTTTACCACTGTGTTGCCTCGTCCCCGCCCTATCTTTTTTGACAACCATGAGGAGTATGAGGTCAGCAGCATTATTGACTCTCATATGTCCAGGGGCTGCGTACGGTATTTGGTTCACTGGACGGGCTATGGTCTGGAGGAGCATTCATGGGTTCCCTCCTCTGATGTTCATGCTCCCGCCGTCCTCCGTGCCTTCCATGCCCATTTCCCCAATAAGCCTTTTGTCCTCCTGTGGGAAGGGGTCGTTGAGGGGAGGGTACTGTCAGGGTTTTTTCCCTGATCTGTTTGCCATGTGCTGGTGGCAGCCATTTTACTCACCTCTCTTGCTGACCCTGGTGCATACTGTGTGATTCTGCTCATTTCCTGCACTTCCTTTTATGGCCAGACTGGTGTCATCATCCGTGCGAGACAGGATGCAGTCTCAGAATTGTGATGTCATCACTTATTATTTAAAGGGCCTCTGTTCAGTATGCTTTGCCCTTGCGTTGTCTCAGACCTATTTGTGAGAGCTCCTGTGTATTACCTGACTGTCTGACGTCCCTCCTGGTTCCTGATCCCTGGCTTGTTCCTGACTCTGCTGTTCCTCCTTGTTCCTGATTCTAGCTCATCTGACTATTTGCTTTGGCTCCTGAATCGGCTCGTCTGACTACCAGTTCTGGTTTTGATTCCTGGCTTGTTATTTGACTTGTGGACTTTTTATTATTTTTTGCTATTAGTAAAGGTGTGATTATTTTTGCACTTCTTGTCTCAGTCTGATTCCTGGCACCATGGCACAAAGAATAAATGCTTGCATTTTGCCATTTGCAGTCCCCTTCTTCTGGACTTTTTCTGCTATCTGGGCTAATGATGATTGATGGCTTTCCTTCCTTTAAATTAGCAGAACCTTTTGATGAATCAATTATAGTACCACACCGGACACCATACAACAGCATTACATTTATGAATCAGGAAGAAAACTGGGCATTGTGAATTGTGGATGACTCACTGCATCTTCCAGTGACCTAGATAGTGGCATCCATGAAAAGCAAAACTGTTTTGGCTACAACATAAAATAGGGTAACCTTGCATGTGATCTAAAAAAAAACTCATGGACACAAGAACTGAAACTGGAAAGGACAGTGAAAACTTTGAAACAGCCAGATGTAACAGTGAAAAAAATCATACTGGAACAACACAGGAGCAGTTAAGATATGGCATCAGAAATTAATTAGACAGTGAGTAAATAATGGTTATTTTGTGCTGATAGGCACACTGAAATTGCCTATGCATATCTATTTTTTAAAGCAAAGCTTTAAAATAATGTGCTTAATTTTCTTATGTGGAGAAATACAACATTTTACATTAAAATTAAGCTTATGAGATAAAATATAAATTGTATCTTTAACAAATGTTCATCTCATCTGGCAACTGAAAAAAATATCTGTCACTTTTTAACGCACAGGCCGTCACAGCACACATTTTATGCACATTTTTGAGCACTGTGAATGAACTTTGGTAATGAGTGTTTTGTTGAGCTGTATACCAAATATAAAAGAATCACAGAATGTATTTTTCTGAACCGATTAAATGGGTGTCATAAATGTGTTCATAACATAGATACCAATGACTTGTGCTTTATGAAACAGGATCAGTCTAATGCCAGCCTCATAGAGAATCATACTTTGCCGATCAACCAGAAGAGATGTTTAATGAAGCAAATACTGATGACTATCAGAGGGATTGGAAACAAATAGGAAAAAATAAAGATATTATGCACAAAATTGGCAGAACAAAAGATAGCGACTATTAGAGGAAATGGCATTACCAATTGTAGCTCAGTGCTTGCTCAGACCAGCTGGTGAGTGAAAGAGAATCTGGTAACGTGAATACAAAAAGCTGTTGTCATTTTAAAATAGAGTAATACCAAATAAATCATCATGCATCTGCTATAATGAAGACTGTATGACATATATAGGTCAGCATGATAACATGGAAATGACTTTTTAATAGGATAACTCTTAAATATAAATATAATTATCTAAAATATTATTTTCCTCTTAGTTGTTTTCTAAAACAAATATTATAGAAAAATGAATCAGTGTTATATTCTCATTGTAAAACGCCAGCAGATTATGTGGCATTGGGTTACTATGTTGACATATTATTGCATTGTCAGTGCTATCGCCTGACCTTTCCAGGTGAGCCTGTTACTTGGCTCAGTGGGTAATGGGTTCAAGGGTTATCAAAACCAATCTTTGAAATATACCTAGCAAATGACAGAAATGTATCTTTCAATACAACCCACCCCTGTATACCTTTATCTGCTACCACTTCAACACTTTAAATGTTTTCGTTAACAAATTAATGCCTAGATTTAGAGTTCTGTGTTAGCCGTCAAAACTAGCGTTAGGGGGTCCTAACGCTGGTTTTGGCCGCCCGCTGGTATTTAGAGTCAGTCAGGAAAGGGTCTAACGCTCACTTTCCAGCCGCGACTTTTCCATACCGCAGATCCCCTTATGTCAATTGCGTATCCTATCTTTTCAATGGGATCTTTCTAACGCCGGTATTTAGAGTCTTGGCTGAAGTGAACGTTAGAAATCTAACAACCAAACTCCAGCAGCAGAAAAAAGCCAGGAGTTAATAGCTTTATGGGCTAATGCCGTTTCATAAAGCTCTTAACTACTGTGCTCTAAAGTACACTAACATCCATAAACTACCTATGTACCCCTAAACCGAGGCCCCCCACATCGCCGCCACTCTATTAAATTTTTGAACCCCTAATCTGCCGACCGCACACCGCCGCAACCTACATTATCCCTATGTACCCCTAATCTGCTGCCCCTAACATCGCCGACCCCTACATAATATTTATTACCCCCTAATCTGCCCCCCCAACGTCGCCGCTACCTACCTACAATTATTAACCCCTAATCTGCCGACCAGACCTCACCGCTACTCTAATAAATGTATTAACCCCTAAAGCTAAGTCTAACCCTAACACTAACACCCCCCTAAGTTAAATATAATTTTATTATAACGAAATAAAATAATTCTTATTAAATAAATTAATCCTATTTAAAGCTAAATACTTACCTGTAAAATAAACCCTAATATAGATACAATATAAATAATAATTATATTGTAGCTATTTTAGGATTAATATTTATTTTACAGGCAACTTTGTATTTATTTTAACCAGGTACAATAGCTATTAAAGAGTTAATAACTATTTAATAGTTACCTAGTTAAAATAATTACAAAATTACCTGTAAAATAAATCCTAACCTAAGTTACAATTAAACCTAACACTACACTATCAATAAATTAATTAAATAAACTACCTACAATTATCTACAATTAAATCAACTAAACTAAATTACAAAAAAACAAACACTAAATTACAAAAAAACCCCACTAAATTACAAAAAATAAAAAAAGAATTTTAAACTAATTACACCTACTCTAAGCCCCCTAAAAAAATAACAAAGCCCCCCAAAATAAAAAAATGCCCTACCCTATTCTAAAATAAAAATTTAACAGCTCTTTTACCTTACCAGCCCTTAAAAGGGCCTTTTGTGGGGCATGCCCCAAAGAAAACAGCTCTTTTGCATTTAAATAAACATACAATACCCCCCCAACATTACAACTGACCACCCACATACCCCTAATCTAACCCAAACCCCCCTTAAAAAACCTAACACTAAGCCCCTGAAGATCTTCCTACCTTATCTTCACCACGCCGGGTATCACCAATCCGTCCAGAAGAGGGTCAGAAGTCTTCATCCTATCCGGCAAGAAGAGGTCCAGAAGAGGGTCCGAAGTCTTCATCCTATCCGGCAAGAAGAGGGCATCCGGACTGGCAAACATCTTCATCCAGGCGGCATCTTCTATCTTCTTCCATCTGGCGTGGAGCGGGACCATCTTGAAGCAGCCGACGCGGAGTCCGAATGAAGGTTCCTTTAAATGACGTCATCCAAGATGGCGTCCCTCGAATTCCGATTGGCTGATAGAATTCTATCAGCCAATCGGAATTAAGGTAGGAAAAATCTGATTGGCTGATTGAATCAGCCAATCAGATTGAAGTTCCATCGGATTGGCTGATCCAATCAGCCAATCAGATTGAAGTTCCATCGGATTGGCTGATCCAATCAGCCAATCAGATTGAGCTCGCATTCTATTGTCTGTTCCGATCAAAACAAGGAAAACAGCAGAGTCAGCAACAAGCCAGGGATCAGAAACCAGGAAGGACGTCAGGCAGCCAGGTAAAACACAGGAACTCTCACAAACAGGTCTGAGACAACGCAAAGGCAAAGCATACTGAACAGAGGCCCTTTAAATAATAAGTGATGACATCACAATTCTGAAACTGCATCCTGTCTCACATGGATGATGCACACCAGTCTGGCCATAAAAGGAAGTGCAGGAATTGAGCAGCATCCCCCACAATGCACCATAGTCAGGAAGAGAGGTGAGTAAAATGGCTGCCAGCAGCACATGGCAAACACAACAGGGAAAAAACCCTGAAAGCCATGTGTTCACTAATATTTTTTAATATCATTATTAGAACTAGTTATTTTGACAAGCACAGAGGGATCCAGCACTTATGGTGATCTGCCTTTGCAGGGTTCTGGTAAGTCCATTGACTCATTCATATGTCATTGAAGGTGTCTTTTTCATAAATATTCTGATCATGATTCTGATGAAGCATTCCAATTGAATAAAACTTATAATGTACTCCTCTGATGATGATATATATATATTTTATTAGTTTAATATTAAGATCTCAAAGCTTCTTAGTCTACACCTTTGTGCTTCAGAACATGGCTAGCACATGTTTATATTTAGTATACATTTAGACAAAAATCATCAAGTGATACACACATGAGAACTCTTAAATGTTCCATGTACTCTGCTTTTGTGAATATTTTCAAAATACAGACACTAAAATTTAATTAATACTCATCGATAATTATAAATCTTATTTCATTTGCATGCTCCATCAAAATGATGTAATTCCTAACTTTGGTTCAGTATCTCTTTAATGCAACATTGATGTGTGTCCTTGAACACCAGTAACACAGTAAAATATTTGTTTTTAACGTGTACACAACATATTATGTTTTACAGAGAACGACGTAACATGTGCGATGGAGGAGGAAGTGGCTCCCTTTGGAGTCTGATGGTACGTCAAATATTTATAACATGTATATAACGAAGGTTGACCATATTGCCGCTTTAAAAAGGGACACATGAAAAATACATAGGTCAGGGTTGTTTTCAAGAAATGTTTTGTATAAGAACCCTGACCTATGTATTTTTAATATGTGTCCATTTTTAAAGCGGAAATATGGTCACCCTAATATAACGTGTATTGTTTCTAAATCATATTATTGCCGAAAAATAAAGTCTACAGCTTTGTACCTTTCAAATATATTATTCAATTCTTTTCAAATATACTACTGCCCCACTTTCTATATCATGCAGCATGAACATATGTTTTTATTTTTTATCAAATTTATGTACGATTTGTCATTAATGACATCATGTTGTCACATGCATATTCCATGCATAACCCCAAAAATCATCTTCTGATTGTACAGACAGTCATTTCTATTCATCTGAGTGCCTAGATGCAGACCATATCATTATCTCATCATTGTTTTGATATAATCGTGTTGAAATCCCTTTAATTTCATGATGTATGATATGTAAATGGATTTTAAAAGATTTATGTGTAGACTATCCATTTCAATCAAACAAACATTAATATTCCTCAAAACTAAAGCATGCATTTCTGAATGTGTCTATTAATATTCAGATGACATAAATTTAATTCTAATGTATAAAAGAGATTCACAAAAAATACTCTGAAAATGTAATGTCAGATAGATAAAATTATATTCTTAATATTTAATATGAAAGGTAGTATCTACTGTGTATATATTCTGAATAGTAATTGATTGAACCATCAAGCTTCAAATTCTTCCATTTAAGATTACAAAGGCAATCACCGAAATATATATGTAAATCAGTGTTTACCTGGTTTCAAAGGCTAGGTGGAGTGGCCATTTAGATTTGATCATATTACACACTCCCATATTATTCAATTGTTGGATTTAAAAAAATCAATCCACAGGCATGTGTCTAAAAGAACTCTATTGCATTTCAATCTCAAATGCATACATGCGTACCAAAATATTATCCAAATGATAAATATATTATAAAATCATAAAGATTAGCCCATAATGTTGACTTTGAAAAATATGATTAGTAATGTATTTATGAAATGTTACATGAAAAATAATAGTGAACAGTCAGAGTTTAAAGGAAAAAATGGAGTAAAGATACCTTTTTGTATCGCTAAAGGATAGGTTTTAATGATTGGTAACCATCCACCTAAAAACGATTTTATTCTTTTTTCTGAAGTGGCTTTTAAATGAAATGATTCATATATAATTTGAGTTTGAATCTCCTTCAAAATTTGTGAGAATCCAGGAGCTGAAGTAGATTTGCAATTTTTAACTATTCGAGACCTAACCGCTAAAATAATAGTATTCAGGATATTTGTGCATAAGTCTCTATTATTACCGATATCTAGCCAGAATATCTCGTTAAGTGATAATGTAATTGCTGTCCTGTAATGTAGATTAAACCAATATTCTATCTTACGCCAGAGTTGTATAATTTTTGGGCAATACGAAAACATATGTATGGTGTCTGCTTTGGGTTTTTTTGCAGCGGGGACAAGCCCCGTTGCTAGTCGGATATAATTTAGCTAGTCTTATGGGGGATAAATAAAAATTATTAATAAGTTTTAAATGAGATTCTCTCCAGCTCCTAGGAATCTCACACCTCTTTAGGTTTAGGTTTAATTTTTTCTAAGTCTATTAAAGGGAAGGCAGGGCTTCAATATGCTATCAGTTTATCTAGAAAAATTAATGTTTGTTTAGAGAGCATAATATCATACATGAGAGAAATAGAGGGGTTCCCTGTCGCAAATTTTTGAATAAATAAATTGAGATCTGACCAAGCATTCAATCCACTCAGATCCCATTTTTGAGTATTAATAAAATGACGTACCTGTAAATAAGCAAAAAAACTAGTTCTAGCTAACTGGTACTGCTGGGATAAATTTATGAACGATATTATTTGTCCATCTTGTGGGAGAATCTGACAGATATATTTAAGATCTTTTCCGGCCCATTCTCTAAACACAATTTGATCAAGGCCTGGAGGAAATTGTGGATTTCCCAAAATCGGCAAAAATCCAGAAAATGTAAAATCTATTCCCAACATTGTACAGCATTTCTGCCAGGCTGCAACAACATTTCTAATAGAAATTAGGAAGGCTAAATTAATTGGTAATAGTTGTAAAGGACAATGTAATATTGCTTTTAAGGAAAAGGGACAAACCATATGAGTCTCCATCTCAAGTGATGAGACCAATTCTTTTCCTGTGATCCAGTCCACCGCCGTTTTAATTAAACAAACCCAATTATATAATTTAACATTAGGAAAGGCGAGACCGGCTGCCTCAAATTTTTGCATAAGTCTGTCTAAAGAGATACGCGCTTTCCTGTTGTCCCAAATAAATTTGGAACAGCAGGAATATAATTTTCGCAGATATTTACTAAGAATAACAAGAAGAAGGTTCTGGAGAGGATAAAGTAATCGCAGAAAAATAATTGTCTTAATTATGTTAACACGAGCCGTGATAGCTAGTCGAAATACCGACCATAATTCTAGATACATTTTAATCTTCTGGAAAAGGGGTGAGAAGTTTAACCGATACCAATTTTTTGGATTTTTATGTAATACTATGCCTAAATAAGTAATCGCTTCAACCTCTTTAAATAGATGCTCTTGAAGACTGTTTCTAGATTTATTAACCCACATGAGCTCGCTTTTGTGAAAATTGATTTTGTAACCCGCAAATGAACTGAACTCATCCAGACATTGCAATTCTGAAGGAATTGCATAGGGTGAATTCTTTATAAATAAAAGTAAATCATCTGCATAAAGCAAAATCCTTAGAGTATAAGAGCCCATACTGATTTCCTCCAATAAACTTCTCAAACGAATAGCTAAGGGTTGCAGGGCCAGATTGAATAAAAGGGGCGATAAAGGACACCGCTGTCTTGTTCCCCGCCCAAGAGTAATTTTTTGAGAGAGAAGACCATTAAGACCAATAAGAGATGAAATTGGATTTGTATAAATTTTCCGAATGAACTGAGGAAATTGATTCCTAAAACCAAAATTCTCTAATACTCTAAATAAGTGGTCCCAGGAGATAGCATCAAATGCCTTTTTGGCGTCTAACGAGAGAATTGTGTAATCGTCTGCAAGATTTTTTTTTCCCTTTTGTTTTAAATAATTACAATAATCAAGAAAAGTCACTATTTTGCGAATATTCTTTGTGGAGGTCCTGGATTTCATGAAACCAGTTTGGTCTGTATGGATAATATTACCCAGAGACGAGGAAAGCCTATCTGCTAAAATAGCCATTAAAATCTTATAATCTGTGTTGAGAACCGATATGGGCCTATATGAGGCCGGTTCTTCAGGGTTTTTACCTTTCTTGAGAATTAAAGTAATGTTGGCAGCAGAAAAGTAAGAAGAGATAGGGTCATCCGAATAGAAATACTTATTAAACAATTTTTCCAATATAGGAATAATTTCCGAAGCCAGGATTCTGTAGAATTCTGCCGGAAGGCAATCCGGGCCAGGAGCCTTATTTAGTCTCATCTTATCTATCGTTTTTTCAATTTCCTCAGCTGTTATTGGGTCAATAAGTAATGTCAGATTGTCCTCTAGAATTTGGGGCAGGTTTATTTTAGACCAGCATCTATCTTGAGTATAAATATTGATATCCTGACTAGAGTATAACTTCTGATAGTAGGAAAAAACACTCTATTAATCTCTATTGTATCCATATAACGATTATCATTTTCTTTAATAACCGGGATATAATTCTTCTTCTTTCTATTTTTAATTAACTTTGCTAAATGTTTAGTTGAGTCACTGTAAAGACCCCTAAAATGCACATTAATTTTAGCCTCTTCATTTTGGGATCTCTGTCCTATAAAAACATCTCTCTCTCTTCTAGCTTCCTGGTATTTATTCCAGCTATCTGGGGATTGGTCCTCAAAAAAATTTCTATAGGCATTTCTAACTCTATTAGATAGTTGGATTTCTTGTACCTTAGACTTCTTTTTTTTTATTTATTAAATAACTCTTAATTTCCCCTCTTAAAACTGCCTTGCCTGCTTCCCAGAAGATCTCAATTCTGTTAAGATATGAGATGTTATGTGTACAGTAATCTTTCCATTTTTGCTTAAGCCAGTTAGTAAATCTAGGATTATTCAAAAGATACCGAGGGAAAAACAATGATTGCATTCTTTCTGAATAAGTAATTACGGAGGGAAGAGTTAGATATATTATTGCATGATCGGATATCAATATATCATCAATTCCTGTGACTATTTGCACAATTGACAGAGATTCAGATATTAACCCCTTAACGACTGAGGACATGCAGGGTACGTCCTCAGAAAAAAGGCAGTTAACGCCTGAGAACGTACCCTGCACGTCCTCAGTGTGGAAAGCAGCTGGAAGCGATCCTGCTCGCTTCCAGCTGCTTTCCGGTTATTGCAGTGATGCCTCGATATGGAGGCATCCTGCAATAACCTTTTTAAGCCATCCGGTGCAGAGAGAGCCACTCTGTGAGATCGGTGGCTTGCTGCGTTGGTGGGTGGGAGCCGGACCGGGAGGCGGGTGGTGGCCATTGATGGCCCTGGTTATGTGAAGGGGGGCAGGATCATGGGCGGGGGTGGCTGGGGGCGTGCACGGGAGGGTGGGGGCGGGCGCGTACACGGGGAGGGAGCGGGTGGGAACCGCTACACTACAGAAAATGCTGAAAATAAAAAGTCAAAAATGTAAAAAAAAAAAAATACGATCAGCAAGGTGGTGGGGGTTTGTCTGTGGGGGGGGGGGTTGGGGAAGCTACACTACAGAAAAAAAAGATAAACAAAAAAGCACTTTTTATTGCAAACTGGGTACTGGCAGACAGCTGCCAGTACCCAAGATGGCCCCCAATAAGGCAGAGGGGAGGGTTAGAGAGCGGTTTTGGGGGGGATCAGGGAGGTTGGGGGCTAAGGGGGGGATCCTACACAGTAGCATATGTAAGTATGCTAAAAAAATTTTTTTTTTTTTTTAAAAAAAAACCTTTTATTTTAGTACTTCCAGACTTTCTGCCAGTACTTAAGATGGCGGGGACAATTGTGGGGTGGGGGAGGGAAGGGAGCTGTTTGGGAGGGATCAGGGGGTGGGATGTGTCAGATGGGAGGCTGATCTCTACACTAAAGCTAAAATTAACCCTGCAAGCTCCCTACAAGATCCCTAATTAACCCCTTCACTGCTAGCCATAATACACGTGTGAGGCGCAGCAGGATTTAGCGGCCTTCTAATTGCCAGAAAGCAACGCCAAAGTCATATATGTCTGCTATTTCTGAACAAAGGGGATCCCAGACAAGCATTTACAACCATTTGTGCCATAATTGCACAAGCTGTTTGTAAATGATTTCAGTGAGAAACCTAATATTGTGAAAAATTTTACGTTTTTTTTAATTTGATCGCATTTGGCGGTGAAATGGTGGCATGAAATATACCAAAATGGGCCTAGATCAATACTTGGGGTTGTCTACTACACTACACTAAAGCTAAAATTAACCCTACAAGCTCCCTAAAAGCTCCCTAATTAACCCCTTAACTGCTGGGCATAATACACTTGTGGTGCGCAGTGGCATTTAGCGGCCTTCTAATTACCAAAAAGCATCGCCAAAGCCATATATGTCTGCTATTTCTGAACAAAGGGGATCCCAGAGAAGAATTTACAACCATTTATGCCATAATTGCACAAGTTGTTTGTAAATAATTTCAGCGAGAAACCGAAAGTTTGTGAAAAAATTTGTGAAAAAGTGAACGATTTTTTGTATTTGATCGCATTTGGCGGTGAAATGGTGGTATGAAATATACCAAAATTGGCCTAGATCAATACTTTGGGATATCTACTAAAAAAAAATATATACATGTCAAGGGATATTCAGGGATTCCTGAAAGATATTGGTGTTCTAATGTAACTAGCGCTAATTTTGGAAGAAAAATGGTTTGGAAATAGCAAAGTGCTACTTGTATTTATGGCCCTATAACTTGCAAAAAAAGCAAAGAACATGTAAACATTGGGTATTTCTAAACTCAGGACAAAATTTAGAAACTATTTAGCATGGGTGTTTTTTGGTGGTTTTAGATATGTAACAGATTTTGGGGGTCAAAGTTAGAAAAAGTGTGTTTTTTTCCATTTTTCCTCATATTTTATCATTTTTTTTATTGTAAATTATATGATATGATGAAAATAATGGTATCTTTAGAAAGTCCATTTAATGGCGAGAAAAACGGTATATAATATGTGTGGGTACAGTAAATGAGTAAGATGAAAATTACAGCTAAATACAAACACCCCAAAAATGTAAAAATAGCCTTGGTCCCAAACGGACAGAAAATGGAAAAGTGCTGTGGTCATTAAGGGGTTAAAAAGAAATCAATTCTAGAGAAGGTTCTGTGAGCTCTAGATTCATAAGTAAAGGTCAAAGAATCAGGATTTTTAATTCTCCAAATATCTACCAACTTAAGCTTCGAACAGAATGTCCTAAAACATTTAGCCATTTTTTTATATTATTTAGCTTCTTTATTACAGAACCTATCTAATTCAGGGACTAATGTCACATTGAAATCACCTGCTAATATAAGGTTCTCCCCTATGAAGGGAAAGATTTTAAACTTTATTTTGTCCCAGAAACTTATATTGTTTTTATTTGGACCATATACATTACAAAGAACATATGAAATCTAGTTAATCTGAATCTGGAGTATAATGTACCTAGCCTCTGGATCCTTATCTATGTGCAAAATTTTATAATCTAAGTCTTTATGTAAAAGAAACGCCACTCCACACTTCCTATCCATACTTGACGCGGCTATAACCTCGCCTACCCATTTAATTTTGAGTTTTGCGGCTTCTACGTCATTAAGATGGGTTTCCTGAATATAGGCAATACCAGGGGGTTTTTTTGCAAGAGTTTTAAGTATAAGTTTTCGCTTCATAGGGGAGGTTATTCCTCCAACATTCCATGACATTTTGTTTACTCCAGTCATTTAAAAAAAGGACACATCTTAAAATTTAAAAATACTCTTAGTCATTCCTGGATCCTTAGAAAACTTCCTCAGAGAGAAAAAAAAACAAAAAACAGACACACCCCTCATTCAGCCTCAAAATTATACACATCCTGGCCGCCTTTAACATAATTATCATAAAACGTTTATCAATTTCCCTGGTTTTTACGTTGCACCTTTTGAAATGACCAACTCTTTGATCCTATTATTACCTAACAGAATGGGACCGTTCTTTCTAAAAAGTTTCCGTAGTTCAATTTTATCTTGAAATTTCAGAACTTTAAATATACACATTCTACTCTTAGCTGAATTATCAGATTGTATTCTCTTGGGGCCTATTCTATGTGCTCTTTCTATTATCAAGGGTAGATTCTCTGCTGACATTCTCAGCGCTTGTGGAAGTGCTAGAGAGGTAAACTTCATTAGATCCTCATATTCTACAGTTTCCGGTAGACCCACGATATGTATGTTATTGTGCCTGGAGCAATCTTCCAGGTCCTCCAGGCGCAATTGCATATTTTGGATAGCGGTGTCTTATTTCCGTATAGTTACTTCTTGTATGTTTATACGGTATTCAAGATCCGATATTCTATCTTCTGCTTCACCAATTCTGGCAGAAAACTGCCTAACCTCGGCGGAGAGAGTCGATAATTCACTGGCCATACCAGAGATTTCTTTTTTAATCATTTCAAATTGTGGTGAAAACACAGCAGACAATTGTGCTATCATCGTCTGAGTATCCAAAGAAGGGGGAGGTAGATCGCTTGATGTAGAATCAAGACTAATATCACTAGTTTTAGTTTTTTTTATCCATAGCTTTAGCAGGCATTATAGGTGAATTTTTTTTCATCTGTGTGACGAATTTTTCCATTAATTAAGTGCAAATCAGATAGTGAGAATATAAACAAAAGAAAAGCCATGAACGATATTACTAGGAGCCACGCAGTAGCGATGACTCTTTAGAAAAAAATAGATCAGTGAATACAAAACAACCTAAGTGAAAGTCAAAAGGACTTTTTTTTTTTTTTTTTTTTTTTTTTTTAATATATGTGAGTGTTTCCCTTATCTAGGGACAAAGCACAGGAGAAAACAAGTGAGACAGGGCTGTCAAAGCGATTTACAAAGTAGAAATTTTTCTAGTGAACCCTTCCAAGCTTTTATGTACTAATATTTAGATATGTAGGATGAAATGAAGAAAATCATAGTAAACCAGCAATTGGCTGTTATGTCTTTACATTCAGCATAGAGTTTCTAACAGAATAGCTACTATCTTATATGGCTAAAAGTAGACACTCAGTCGCAGCAGTGTTTTTCTCTTTTTCCCCTTTTTACTTTCCTTCTTTTTTCTTCTTTCCTTCCCCCCCTTCCCTTTCCTCTTTTCTTCCCTTTTTCCCCTTTTTTTTTTTCTCCTCTTTTTTTTTTTAAAGCAAAGACCCTTGCTGTAGACTGCAGTGTTAATACAAAGGGTATAATGGTGTATAGATCAGCTAAGATCCTAACCCGTATATATTGATATAACAGGGGTAGCCTAAGAAAGTTAAATAGCTATCTGAATCACATCAGGCAGGTATGTAAGGGTATGAAATCACAATCAAGCTTATAGAGATATAACATAAATATCCCTGGTTATAGACATTTGTATAAACACTGCTTATATACCGTGCTATGAAACTCAATGCTTGGCGAGTGTGAGTTATACAGTTTAAAGGGTTTGCAGAAAACAACAAAAAAGAAAAAAAAAGAAAAAAAAGAAATGCATAATATACATAGAATTTGTTAATCAGGTAAAGAGTATCTTGCATATACTAAGTGGATATTCTCAAGTCCTTTAAGGGGAATTAGTTCTTATTTTACTTTCATTAACACCCAGATGAGTTTAATAATGAGTTACAGGTTTTCCCTTTTTTCCTTTTCTTTCTTTTCTTCTTCCTTTCCCTTTCTTCCTTGCCCATTTTCCTCTCCTTTCCTCTTCTTTTCCCTTTCTATTTCTCTTTAGAGTCCCCTTTAATATTAGAAGGGAGAATAAGTCATATCCCAGTAGCTAGGTTAACCGTAGATTTCCCTCCAATAAATTTACTGGGAAATATAATGCCCAGGGAAAAAGAGCAAAGTACACCTGTATAAGAGCACTACAGTTCCTCTGGTAGTGTACTAAACTGACCAATGTTTTAACGTAATAGTCAGTTAAACCACCGGATATAAGACTTTGTAGTTTCCAGATCAAACAGCCCAGAGTAGACAATAAAAAAGAGAAGAGGAGACATCAAAGATATACTTGCGGCTGGTGTGCTTCTCTGGTATCCTTACAGCAGCCGGGCACCAATACTCAGGTTTTGAGTTAGAGCATTTCTTAGCTCATTGCCGGAACATCGAAACACAGCTTTAAGGGATGATGATGTCACCTTGGCCCTGGTGGAGTCGGTCTGACCCCCAATCTCAGGATCAGCAGTTCCGGGGCCCCAGCAAGCCGGTATGGAGCAATGCAATTAGCGCAGTCCCTGGGTATAACACCTCCAGGTCTAAGCCGCAGCCAGGTACTCCCCACACTCATTCATCCTCACATCTGTAAAGACTTCCAGCTAACATCGAGGTCGTTCTTTTTCTGTGTGCACCACTACAGCGTAAAACCCTTGCGGACAGCAGGATAAGTGGTGAGTTAGCTAGGGTAAAAGTTTCAGCGGTGGTTAGTCACCACACCGCCATGGAGCACGCTATTTCCAAGCTCCACCCCAAACGGAAGTCCTGCCTGCCCACTGGTTCCTGTCTTGTTATTTGACTTGTGGACTTTTTAATATTTTTTGCTATTAATAAAGGTGTGAATATTTTTGCACTTCTCGTCCCAGTCTGATTCCTGGCACCCTGACATTACGCAAAGGCCATGAATCCTGATGGTTATAATAATCCACCTTTACCTGCCATCACCAGGATGGATGTACAGGATCACCGCTTGGATAAATTTGCACTAGCCCTGCAAACCCTGCTGACTCGCACTGCACATTTGGACCAAAGTGTCCCGCAAGTTATGGCTGCTCCTGTTTCCGCTGCTGCACCTATGCCTACCAGGAGCATGTCCGGTTCTGCACCTCTACTTCAGCGATATGGAGGCGATCCTATTCAGCGCAGAGGGTTTTTGAACCAGGTGGGCATTTACTTTGAGATGTTACCTCAGGCGTTTCCCTCTGACAGAGCTAAGGTGGAATTTCTCATCTCGTTATTCTCTGACACAGCTCTTGCCTGGGCTAATCCCTTGTGGGAGACTAATAAACCTGTGATTTCAAATTACCCTGAATTTGTGGCCTCCTTTCGAAGGGTATTTGATGTTCTGGCTCGCTCCTCCTCTGCTGCTAAACGACTCATGTCCATTCAGCAAGGTACAAGATCTGTTGCTCAGTATGCTATTGAGTTAGGTAGGTTGGAACAATGAAGCCCTTGTTGCCGCCATCTTTCATGGGCTCTCTGATGCGATTAAAGACGAAGTTGCTGCCAGAGATTTACCAGAGGATCTCGAGGCATTGGTGTATTTTTTGATCCTAATTGACATCAGACTCAGAGAGAGGCCCTCTTTCAAGGAGTGCTTGCAGAAGCCTCCTGTTCCGTTGTCTCCTACGTGTTCGTTCCCACCCATGCCTCCCTCTCCTCCCATGCCTCCTGGTCTTGAGTCACCAGGTACTGCTGAGCTGATGCAGCTTGGATTCACGCATCTCTCCATGGCGGAGAGGGCCTTTAGGAGGAGGGAGGGGCTCTGCCTCTATTGTGGGTTACACGGCCACCTTTTGAAGTGTTGTCCTACACGGCCGGGAAACGCTCACACCTAAGGTCCTATCGGGGGCAGACCTTGGGTGTTTTATCCTTGTGCCCAGAACCGCTTAAGGAGAAACATTTGGTCATGGTTGTTCTTTTCTGGGTGGACTCCTCCATAGTCACTCAGGCTCTTGTTGACTCCGGTGCTGCAGGCTATTTCATTGACAGTGCTTTTGTATCAAAGCACTCCATTCCTGTTTTGCCTCGGTCTGTTCCGCTTGCTATTGAGGCCATTAATGGCAGGCCCCTTCAGCCCACACTCGTTACTCACGAAACTGCTCCGTTGTCCATGGCTGTTGGGGCTCTCCATTTTGAAACCCTCCAGGTGATAAACTCTCCACATTTTCCGGTTGTTCTGGGTTATCCCTGGCTCCAAAAGCACAATCCCAGTCTCGACTGGTGCAGATCCGAAATTTTGTCGTGGTCCCCGCAATGTATTTCCCCTTGTCTTCAGAAAACAGTTAAAGTATTGTGCACTTCTTCTGTATCTCAATTGCCAGAGGAGTACCGAGAGTTCCCATATGTGTTTGACAAGGTGCTTGCCGGTATGTTGCCTCCTCACTGGTCTTCCGATTGTGCCATAGACCTGCAACCCGGAGCCATTCCTCCTTGGGGCTGGGTTTACCCTCTGTCTGTTGCAGAGAATTGTGCTCTGGAGGAGTATGTTGCCAATGCTCTGTCGCGGGGGATCATCCACAAATCCTGCTCTCCTGCAGGGGCTGGCTTCTTCTTTGTGAAGAAAAAGGGTGGCGAGTTAAGACTATGTATCGATAATAGGGGTCTTAATCGTCTTACCATTAAGAATGCTTACCCTATTCCGCTTATTACGGAACTCTTTGACCACCTCAAGGGAGCTACGGTCTTTACAAAACTTGATTTGAGAGGAGCATGCAATCTCGTTAGGATCAAGGAGGGCCACGAATGGAAAACAGCATTTAACACCAGGAGCGGGCATTATGTGTATCTTGTAATGCCCTTGGGCCTATGTAATGCTCCTGCTGTTTTTCAGGAATTTATTAATGATGTCCTACGAGATATGTTGCAACAGTGTGTTGTGGTGTACATCCTCATACACTCACCCACACTTGAGGTTAATCGTTCTGATGTTACACGGGTTCTTCAGAGACTACGTGAGAACGGCCTGTTTTGTAAACTCGAGAATTGTGAGTTCCATCAGACTCAAGTAACCTTCCTAGGTTATGTTATCTCCGTTGCAGGGTTTTCCATGGATCCTGACAAGTTATCTGCAGTTCTGCAGTGGCATCGCCCAGTTGGTCTTTGGTCTATTCAACGTTTTTTGGGATTTACAAATAACTATAGAAAGTTTATTAAAAACTTTTCTTCCTTGGTGAAACCTATCACAGACATGACCCGTAAAGAGAATGATCCACTCCATTGGTAACCTACTGCCATTAAGGCCTTTGATAGTCTTAAGACTGCCTTTGCTGCCACTCCAGTTGTGGCTCATCCTAACCCTGTCCTGCCTTTCGTTCTTGAGGTCGATGCATTTGAGACTGGAGTAGGTGCCCTCTTGTTTCAACATCCTACGCCTGACGGTTCCTTGCATCCGTGTGGTTTCTTCTCTAAGAAATTGTCTCCAGTGGAGTGCAATTATGAAATTGGCGACAGGGAATTACTGGCCATAATTTTGGCACTTAAGGAATGGAGGCATCTTCTTGAGGGTACTAGCGTGCCAGTGCTCATTCTTACTGACCACAAGAATTTAACTTATCTATCTGAAGCAAAACATTTGTCGCCCCGACAGGCCAGATGGGCGCTATTTTTGTCTCGGTTTAATTATGTGGTCTCCTACATGCCTGGTAGTAAGAATGTTAGGGCTGATGCCCTCGCTTGACAATTTTTGCCTCTGTCCAAGGAGGAGTCTGTACCTACTCCTGTTAAACCTCCTGACCATATTTTGGCTACCATACATACTAATTTGACTTCTCCCTTGGGGGAGGAGATCCTGGCTGCACAAAGCAATGCACCTACTGAGAAACCTAGTGGTAAGTGTTTTGTTCCTGAGACTCTTCGAACTAAACTTTTGCACACTTACCACTATCCTAAAGCCGCAGGTCACCCAGGCAAGAACCAAATGATTTGGTCTGTCACTCGACAATTCTGGTGGCCAGCTCTTCGTTCTGGTGTTGCTGCGTATGTTGCCTCCTGCTCTGTTTGTGCACAGAATAAGACTCATTTGACGTCTTCCTGTGGGTCTTCTTCAACCTATTGCTAATGGTGAGCATCCTTGGACACATCTTTCCATGGACTTCATTGTTGAGCTCCCTGTTTCCAATGGCAATACTGTTATCCTTATGGTGGTTGACTGTTTTTCTAAAATGTCACATTGTATTCCCTTGATGAAGCTGCCTAACGCTCAGGAGCTTGCTTCAATTTTTGCCCGTGAGGTTTTCCGTTTACATGGGTTACCCAAGGAGATAGTGTCGGACTGGGGTAGCCAGTTTGTCTCCAGATTTTGGCGTTCCTTTTGTGCTCAAATGGGGATCCAGCTTTCCTTCTCCTCAGCATATCACCCTCAATCCAATGGGACTGCGGAACGGTCTTATCAAGCTCTGGAAGAGTTCCTGCGTTGCTATATCTCAGATCACCACAATAATTGGTCTGAACTGTTACCTTGGGCAGAGTTTGCTCGTAATAGTGCTATTAATGCTTCCTCCAAGATATTCCCGTTCATGGCGAATTATGGGTTTCAACCATCCTTGTTGCCCGATTCATTCATGTCTCAGGGTATTCCGGCTTTGGAGGAGCAACTCCGGCAACTCCATTCCACGTGGGTGCAGATTCAGGATTGCCTTCATCGTTCTATGCAGCGCCAAAAGTTCCAGGCTGATCGTAGACGTCTGCCAGCACCTTCCTACCAGGTTGGTGAGAGAGTTTAGCTGTCCTCCCGCAACTTGAACCTTCGTGTGCCTTCCAATAAATTGGCTCCCCGTTATGTTGGTCCTTTTCAAATACTCCGACGGGTTAATCCTGTGGCCTACGCTCTTGACCTTCCTCCTGCTATATCTCCAATGTTTTTCATGTCTCCCTCTTTAAACCATTGGTTTGTAATTGGTTTACCACTGTGTTGTCTCGTCCCCATCCTATCTTTGTTGACAACCATGAGGAGTATGAGGTCAGCAGCATTATTGACTCTCGTATGTCCAGGGGCCACGTACAGTATTTGGTTCATTGAAGGGGCTACGGTCCGGAGGAGCGTTCTTGGATTCCCTCCTTTGATGTTCATGCTCCCGCCCTCCTCCGTGCCTTCCATGCCCGTTTCCCCAATAAGCTTTTTGTCCTCCCGCGGGGGAGGGGTCATTGAGGGGAGGGTACTGTCAAGGTTTTTTCCCTGTTGTGTTTGACATGTGCTGCTGGCAGCCATTTTACTCACCTCTCTTCCTGACTATGGTGCATTGTGGGGGATGCTGCTCAATTCCTGCACTTCCTTTTATGGCCAGACTGGTGTGCATCATCCATGTGAGACAGGATGCAGTCTCAGAATTGTGATGTCATCACTTATTATTTAAAGGGCCTCTGTTCAGTATGCTTTGCCTTTGCGTTGTCTCAGACCTGTTTGTGAGAGTTCCTGTGTTTTACCTGGCTGCCTGTCGTCCTTCCTGGTTCCTGGTCCCTGGCTTGTTCCTGACTCTGCTGTTTTCCTTGTTCCTGATTCCATCTCATCTGACTATTCGCTTTGGCTCCTGACTCAGCTCGTCTGACTACCAACTCTGGTTTTGACTCCTGGCTTGTTATTTGACTTGTGGACTTTTTATTATTTTTTGCTATTAATAAAGGTGTATTATTATTATTATTATTTTGCACTTCTCGTCTCAGTCTGATTCCTGGCACCCTGACATCAGGGGGTTAGTGTTAGGTTTTTTAAGGGTGTATTGGGTGGGTTTTATTTTTAGGTTAGGGACTTTGGGCGGCAAAAGAGCTAACTGCCCTTTTAAGGGCAATGCCCATCCAAATGCCCTTTTCAGGGCAATAGGGAGCTTAGGTTTTTTTAGCTAGGTTTTTATTTGGGGGGTTAGTTGTGTGGGTGGTGGGTTTTACTGTTGGGGGGGTTGTTTGTATTTTTTTTACAGGTAAAAGAGCTGATTACTTTGGAGCAATGCCCTGCAAAAGGCCCTTTTAAGGGCTAGGGTTTTCTTAATTTTGGTGGGGCTTTTTATTTTAATAGGGCTATTAGATTAGGTGTAATTAGTTTAAATTTCTGTAATTTGTTTAATATTTTCTGTAATTTAGTGTTTGTTTTTTTTGTACTTTAGCTAATTTAATTTAATTTAGGTAATTGTATGTAATTTATTTAATTGTATTTAATTTAGTTAATTTATTTAATTATAGTGTAGTGTTAGGTGTAGTTGTAACTTAGGTTAGGTTTTATTTTACAGGTACTTTTGTATTTATTTTAGCTAGGTAGTTGTTAAAAAGTTAATAACTATTTAGTAACTATTGTACCTAGTTAAAATAAATACAAACTTGCCTGTAAAATAAAAATAAATCCTAAGATAGCTACAATGTAACTATTAGTTATATTGTAGCTAGCTTAGGGTTTATTTTATAGGTAAGTATTTAGTTTTAAATAGGAATAATTTATTTAATGATAGGAATATTTATTTAGATTTATTTAAATTATATTTAAGTTAGTGGGTGTTAGGTTTAGGGGTTAATAATTTTAATATAGTGGCGGCGACGTTGGGGGGCGGCAGATTAGGGGTTAATAAGTGTAGGTAATAAGTGTAGGTTAATAAATATAATGTAGGTGGCGGCGATCTTGGGGGCAGCAGATTAGGGGTTCATAAGTATAATGTAGGTGGCGGTGGTGTACGGAGCGGCAGATTAGGGGTTAATAACTTTAATAAGTGTAAGATTAGGGGTTTTTAGACTCGGGGTTCATGTTAGGGTGTTAGGTGTAGACATAAATTTTATTTCCCCATAGGAATCAATGGGGCTGCATTAGTGAGTTATACGCTGCTTTTTTGCAGGTGTTTGACTTTTTCTCAGCCGGCTCTCCCCGTTGATTCGTATGGGGAAATGGTGCACAAGAACGTTACACCAGCTCACCGCTGACTTAAGCAGCGCTGGTATTAGAGTGAGATTTGGAGGAAAATTTTGCTCAACGCTCACTTCTTGTCTTTTAACGACGGGTTTCAGAAAACTCGTAATATCAGTGCTGTATGTAAGTGAGCGGTGAGACAAAACTGCTTGTTAGCACCGCATAGCCTCTAACGCAAAACTCAATATCACTTTAGTATATGGGATGCATGCATATTGTCTGAGATAGGATGCTGATGAAACTAACAGTAACTCTTTATCAGGGATTATATGTTGTTAAATAAGTGAGGCGTTTATAACAGGGTACTGTTGCTTCAGACTACTTAATTGGAATCCTTCCCACCCTCGCCAGCTGAGGGAAGGGGATTTGGCCCTTCTACATGTTAATGAAACATATAGAATATGAATACATTTATAAACAAAATCGCGATCTGCAACAATGAAAGTGATGACTTGTAGATAACATGAAAATAACAATATTAATGAGGTTGCCAAGAGCATATTAGGAGAACTACTGATGCTAATTGTACCTAAATGATTGTGGAACAAATAATTAAGTGGTTATAACTGTGATTTTACATATAAATAAAAAGCAAGAGAAAAAAAAAATAAGAATGTATAGATAGCTATAAAATGATAGAGATGGTCACTCTTGGACCTTTGTTAGCTTAATATAGTTACAATTCTTTGCAAAACTTGGACCTCTGATAGAATAAGGAACTGAAGGAGGTAAAAAAATCAAACATCATCTGACAACAGTTAATTATGCACAAATATTTAAACAATCATATCCATGTTCTTAAAGGTTATGAGAGCTTATATGATGAGATTGTAAAGCATTAACAGGCTGTAATATAGCAAGACAATTGTGCTAAAATATATAAAGGGTTTAGGGAAATGTCCCTAATGGTTTTGGGAGCTTACACAATGCTAGCAGGCTGTAGTATAACAAGTGACTTGTGTAAAAGCATATACATAATTACAGCACAGTTCTAGGTGGTTAGGATAGCTTATACACTAAGGCTGTGTAATGCTAGGAAGCTACGTGAGAACAAGGAGTAGATCTTGTGAATAAGAAAATTAAAATATGCCAATAATGAAACAGTATAAAACTGTCTATTACTCATATCTAGTAGATCTGAGCAGGGTTAGCAGGTTAAGTTATGTAGAAGGTGGGGAACAGAATGGGTTTCCATATAATGTTGGCTAAATCTTGTAGATCACTGTTACAAAAGGGACGATGGGTAATGTGGAGAGAATGTGAACTACAGTAACTATTGTCCTCAGTGGGCAACAATAAAGTATGCTAGGGTATACTGCTTCCGTTTTGAAGTTATCTTAGAAGAGGAGGACCCTTACAAATAGTGTCAGCTACTGTTAAAAGGGGCAAACTAGTAATGAACATGTTATAAATTATGACATGCAAACGTGTATTCTTTTCACTGAAACGGATATCTCCCTTATCTTTTCATCAGCTTGTTAAAATTAGGCTAGCTAAGTAACATAAGACAATGACATTTGGTATGATTAGGGTCCCATAAAAAACACCATAAGAGTTCTAGGACCTAAAGATATATTGAGGGTTAATCAGTGTAAGTTACTGGAGTTGTAGCCAAAACCCTAGAGAGATAACAACAATAAATACAAAAAGGGAGCTTGTCAGGATACCATCATTGTCTAGACTTATCATATTTAATGCCTTTTCTCTGCATCTAATATCCCACAGTTAGATTAATTAGTTAAAGAAGGCCTTGTCTGCTAACTGTGTAGGACAAACTGGACACGTATGCCTAAGTAAGCTGCTGTCAAATACTTGTGTCGGCAGACGGCTCTCCAGTAATGCCTGTGGTTCCTATCCGACTCCCCTTTTGTTGTGAATGGTAGTCGGATACGACCTGAGATCTGCTGTTTGTAATACATCTGTCAATTGAGCGCAAAGTCCCCTAGAGTGTGCAGGAGCAGTGCTACCATCAGGAAGAGCCTGTGGTCCGTGCTCCATAACTTGTCTTTGCTCCTAACATAATGCTCTCTGTATGATCCGGTTAGCTGTCTCAATCTGGGGCAGCTGATAGATCTACGGCATTGTGGGAGCTAAGCTCATATAGCATTGCTAGATCATCACTGAAACTTTCCCGTAGGCTGAACCCAGGACTGTAGGCTGATATGGTATCCTTATAGTCACCATCCCGGATAGGATTTGGAATTTGCCCTTCCTCATCACCTCCAATAAAATTTCTCTCAAGAGCCTGCAAATGACCTCCTTCTCTTAACCGAGGGCTGGCTGTATCCCCAGGTATGGGAGTTTGCGAGGGATATGAGTTATTCTGTGTCTGTTGAGAGGCATAGATAGGGGCACTATTTCGGAGAGTTGATCAGAATGGCTTATTCTTGTGTACATCGTTCATCTCTGTCTCCTCCATTGCTGCTGCAGTTTTTCCCCCGTGCTCAACGTCAGACTGAATTAATTGTGTCAGACTGTTAAATTGGTTTAGCATCTTCCTTTCTAATACTATTAACAGGGCTCACACTTCTTTATTGAAATCCTCCATAATCTGATTGGGTACATTATCCAGAGGTGTTGTATTATTCACTGCGTACCTGGTTGTCCGGGGGGGGGGGGGGGTGCTGGGATGGTTCCTTCTAGCGATCGAAACAGTAAGGCCCAGCGGTCCGGTTTAGGGCTCTTCAAAATGTAATAAGGGTGTCATCCAGTGCAGGAAAACATCCTAATTTTATTAAAATAGGAATCTGTACTGGATGATTTGAGATAACTTAGATTTCTTAGTGGATTGAGGAACTTCAGAAGACAGCTCTTAAAAAAGTGGCCATTTTAGGTGCTGGTCCGGACACGCCCCCAGGGTCTAGGGTTCTATTGCAGTCTTTTTATTGTTTTAAAGAAGCAGGGCACCTTTTAGACCAATCCTGGCTTTAAAGACCTTAAACAAATTCCTACCTTCAAAATGGAGACTATGGGGTCGAATTATCAAGGGCTGAATGGCTCCTGATGCCCCTGTTCCCACACGATCCTTCAGCCTTCACTAGAACAGCTTGTGCAATGCTGAATACCGACAGCGTATGCTGTCAGCATTCATGGATGTCTGCCGGGCATGATCCTCTGAGAGGATAATGTCGGACAGACCGATGATAAATCGACCCCTATTTGTACAAATTTAACTAAAATACAAGAGGGTCAGTTTACATCTACAGCAGATTTGATGGATGCCTTTCTTCACATAACTATTCACAAGGATCATTATCAATTCCTCAGATTTGCCTTTTATAACAAGCATAACCAGCTTGTCACCCTTACTTTTGGTTTAGCTACAGCATCCAGGTTGTTTACAAAAGTTGTGGGGACCTTGTTGGCAGTGATGAGAGCCCAGGTTATTGCTGTAGCTCCTTTTTGGGATAAAATTTTGGTGTAAGCACCATCCCTATCATTGTCAGTCTCTCATACCAACTTTTATAATCATGGTTGGAGAATAATTGTTCCAAAGACTACAGCCAACTTCAAAGTTTTTCTGGGAGTAACCATAGACTAAGTGTATATGCGTCTTTCTTTCACGGATTCACACAGACTCAAGTTATAGAAGGCCTGATACAAACTTCAGGCAACTTCAGACCTCCTGTCTGTTGCTCAATCTATGATGGTGATAGGTCTAATGATAGCAGCTTTGGACATGGTTCCTTTCTCTCGTTTTCACCTACGCACTCTTCAACTATGCATGTTGAGTCAGTGGTCGGGGTACTACAATTGTTTTTCTCAGAAGATTACTCTAGATTGAAAGGTAAAGTAATCAATTTCTTGGTGGATAAATCATCATTCCATTTTTCAAGGGGCATAATTCATTTGCCCCTCTTGGACAATTATAACTAAATATACCAGTCAAGCTGGGGTACCGTTTAGGGAGCTTGGCGGGTACAGGGTGGTTGATCTCTTCATGAGGCAAGGTTTCCAATAAAAAAAATGTTTTTACTTTTTGTGATTTTTTTTTGGGGTGGGGGGGCTCTCCAGACTTGGCTTCTTCTGAAAGATCAACAGTATATGCATTTTCAATCAGACAACATCACATATGTGGCATATATAAGTATCTCAGATTTTGACTTGGATAGAACTCAATCTTTGTACAATATTTACATCCAAGGGGTCATTAATTGGGAAAATGATTTTCTTGGTAGTCAATCGCTACATCCAGGGGGATAGTCTCTCAACCAAGACATATTCAATCAGATTGTTTCAAACTGGGGCCTTCCAGAGTGCTATCTTATGGCTTCCCATCTCAATCACAAACTTCCCAGTGAATACTCTGGTAGTTCCTTAGTCTTTTTGCCTAGCTTGGATAGCCGATCAATCAGCATGCACTTTTGTTGTTCCAAAACATGGTTTGCATATCTATTTCAGATGTCCAGGGTCCCTCCCTGGACTCTGCCACAGTGTCAGGATCTCTTGTCTCAATGTTCTCTTTTTTACCAAGATTTAAAATCTCTAAATTTGACAGTGTGGAGATTGCACACTTCCTTTTGAAACAGAGGATTTTCTGATAATGTGGTAGATACCATTATTCAAGCTAGAAAGCCTGTAACTAGGAAAAATCATAAGACTTATAAGTTTTTCTTTACTGGTGCAAAGAGCATGTTTTTTGTCTTTTAGAATCACAAGAATTCTTTAGTTTCTGCAGGATGGCCTTGATAAGGGTCTATCTGTTAGCTCCCTAAAGGGTTACATTTCTGTCCTTTTGGTATTATACCATCGAAAGTTGGCCAATCTTCCTGATGTTCAAACTTTTGTTCAAGCTCTAATTAGAATTAGGCCTGTCATCAAACCAATTTCTCCTCCCTGGAATTTAAATGTGGTCCTTACTGTTTTTCAATCTTCTCCTTTTGAACCCATGCTTGATATTCACATTCAGCTTCGGTTGTAATTCAGCTTCTGTAGTGAAAGGTATAATTTCTTTTAGCAATATCTTCTGCTTTGAGAGTTTCTGAACTATCTGCTCTTTTTATGTTACCTTATTTTTCACCAGGATAAGTCTTTATTACGAACTCAGTATTGTTTTCTACCTAAGGTAGTATCCTCTAATAATATAAATCAAGAAATTTATGACCCAATCAAAAAAATTTCAAGGAGAGACTTTTACGTAATCTAGATGTAGTAAGCTCCTTGAAGTTTTACTTGCAAGCTAAAAAGGATTATAGGCAAGATTTTAACTTATTTGCAATTTATCTTGTTCTTGTAAAGGTAAAAAGGCTACAACTATCACTTTAGCTTCTTGGTTAAAAGTTAATTTATAAAGTTTACTTGGTGGCGGGTAAGTCTCCCCCTAAACATATTATGGCCCATTCCCTTAGATCAGTTTCCGCTTCCAGGACATTAAAAAATGGGGCATCTGATAAACAGATTTGCAAGGCTGTTACTTGGTCTTACTTACACACTTTTACTGAATTTTGATGATTTTGCTACTTCGGAGGCATCTTTTGGCAGAAAAGTCCTCTAGGCTGTAATGCCTAGTAAATATGAACTGCCTTTAGCCTTTTTTATCCCACTCATATTGTTGTGAACTCCAAAGGTAGGGTATGAAAGAAAACTTAAAGGGACAGTTTAACCTAAAATCGTCTCCCCTTTAATTTATTCCCTATAATCCATTTTATCTGCTGGAGTGTATAAAATTGTTTACAAATAGCTACTTTACCTTTATATCAGCAATTGAAATAGCTGAATTTGCCTGTGATATCCCTGCATATATTGCACCAGATTTTTTGTTTTTTTTTAATAGATAGATAATCCCTTATTTACCCATTCTTTAGTTTTGCATAACCAACACAGTTATAATAACTCTGTGATTACCTTGTATCCAAGCCTCTGCAGACTGCCCCTTCATTTCATTTCTTTTGATAGACTTACATTTTAGCCAATCAGTGCTCACTCCTCTGTAAATTCACGTGCATGAGCTCAATGTTATTTATATGAAACACATTAAGTAATGCCCTATAGTGGTGAAAAACTGTCAAATGAAAAGGCGGCCTTCAAGGTCTAAGAAATTAGCATATGAACCTCCTAGGTTTAGCTTTCAACTAAGAATACCAAGAGAACAAAGCAAAATTAGTGATAAAAGTAAATTGGAAAGTCGTTTAAAATTACATGCCTGATTATTTTACAGATAACGAGCTTGAGGCCAGTATGATATATCGCCTGATGCCAGTGTCTCTGCTACATATTCCTCTTCACCTAATACCTAAGCAAGTGAAAGGTCTTAAAACAATATATACAATAATTCAGGCATGGATCAAGATTGGAACACGAGTTGGAATAAACACTAACATACCTAGATATCAAACCTTCTTAGGAAATCCGGATTTTCAAGAGGGAACACAAAATGTATTATTGAAGAGATGGCACGGACAGGGGCTCATTTATCTCTCACAGTTATTTAAAGCAGAATCATGAATTACTAAATCCTTTGAAGAGCTGAAACTTGAGTTTAATCTTAACAGCCCAGATTTCTTTGCTTATCTGCAAGCCAGACATAAATTTAACTGTAAATGGTCATGGGGGGATTTGGATAATTGGCCAGCTCTGTCTAAAGCAGATTATTTCTCTATTTCTTCATGGTATACCTACCTCAATACATATAAAGGTAGCTCTAATATAGAGAAAATAGCTCAGAAACGGTCAAATCATTTAGCCATCAATGTCGATAAGGAGTTACAAATTGCGCGTTCTCTCTTGCTACTATGTGACACAACTCTGGCCGAGACATGGAGAGAGTCTCATATAAAACTTTTATACCAAATTTACTACACACCAGATAGAGGTTACAGATGGTATAATACAGACTTTAACAAGTGTCCTAAATGTAGCTTACTTGCCGCCGATTTAATACACATGTTCTGGGCGTGTCCTAGACTTAAACAATTCTGGCATAAATTAGAGTTCTGGCTACTAAAGGTTTTGAAAATAAACCCCTACAAGCTCACAGCGCTAACTATAATTTTTTTGTCAAGTAATAAAGGGGACTTTACAGACTCTAAAATATTGAACTTAGTTATCCTGGCAGCAAGGAACTTAATTTTCAAGAACTGGAAGAGTAAATTCATACCCACAATTACTGAGGTAAAAAATTATCTTAAAAAACAGTACCGAGTAGAACAACTAGCCACAGACCTAAATTCAGAGGATGAAATAACATCTTTTTTCAACAAATGGGCAAAATGTGTTATAATAGTTTCACCGGCTGAAATTGATTATCTAATCTTTCCATTTAGAAACTCTGAAATAATACTACTGGGTATTTGGTAAGGAGACAGAGAAATGCACTCACATACATATGCTTGTTAAGGAGGAAGAGGAAGGGAGGGAGATGGAAGGGGAAATTTTGTTTCCCTTTTCCCCACCCTTTTTTTTCATTTTGTTTTTCTTCCTTTTTGGATCCGAATAGCCCCTTAATAATAAAACATGCTAGGCTACAAAATATGGTCAACAAGATTTTCAATTGGTTTAGCTCGCCTGATAACGGCTTCAATTACAACTATATGTATTATGTTGTAGAAAAGTATAAAATGAGGATTTCAGATAGTCGAATCTGACTGACTTTTTTATGTTAATACTGTTTAGTAAGTGGTAACATTATACCGTTAGATAACTTTATTATGATTTCAAATGCTTGTAAGAGATCAAATTGTTTCCTTTTTTTTTCTGTCTTATACTTGTAAAATCCTCAATAAAAGATTATCTTTAAAAAAAATAAAAATTACATGCCCTATTTGAATCATGGAAATTTTTTTGGGACTTGACTGTCCCTTTAAGTATAGGCTATAAAAATAAATAAATAAATGCGTAAACATAGCCAGAACAAGAAATTGCACTCCCAGTGAGAGGTATATGAGATGGTAGGCTAGATAACTAAAACAATAAATAAATATATATATATATTACTGAAGCAACCTGCTTGTGAAAGAGGCAAGGTAAATCCTGCTATGAGAGCGGTTATATAAGGGCTAATATACTGACGGTCCCAAACTGCTAGCGAGTTCATCTGATCCGGTAAATGAAAGTAGCGTGACCTTAAGAGCGGTTGTGTACCGCGGTCGGAGGCTACATTTTCAAGCCGAGTAAATTCCATTCTTAAACAGCCAAGTTAAAGTGGAATGCTCATATGCTAATACTGCTCTGAATGATAATAGAGCATTTAAAGGAACTGTGAAAAGGCTCATTGCAAAGTTTAAACAAGCATTGTTTTTTCTTTAAAACATATGGATGGACAATCCTTAAGTATAATCTTTGGATGATGAACTGTCTATGCTTGAGATAGCAGAAGCTTTAACATGAATATGATACATGGACTGTTTAAAATGTGCCCATAAGTTGTATTGTGCAGTTATTTGTTTTCCATAGGAATGTTGGGAACTAATTAATTAAGATATTGGTAAAAATTTTATGTGGGAATTCATCTGTGTCTGGGAAATGCATATATATGGATAATAAATATCTTATGGTTTGAAACTAAAAGAGTGCTGATTTCCCTTACTTTTTGGAAAGAGGTTTAACTGTACCCCTTTCATTTGTCTTTCTTGTCTAATGGTAATAATAATAAATTAATAAGGGTCTGCACCAATATAAGTTGGAAATAATATAACTATTGTTTATACATATAATAGCTAGGATTAACCCTCTCCCCGCCCATTAAGTATATATATATATATATATATATATATATATACTTATGGGCGGGGAGAGGGTTAATCCTAGCTATTATATGTATAAACAATAGTTATATTATTTCCAACATATATATATACAAAAAAGAGAAAAGAAGGAGATGTATAAACTATTTTAACCTCCACAGTTGGGGAATTAAGCACTCTCGTCAGAAGAAAACAATCAAATGAAAATGTGACACAGATAGCTCAGGTGCAAGCTTCAAACAAACCTGTTTATTACCCATATAGAGGGAAGACTACCACAAAGTAAATGCATAAATGCCTAAATAAATAAGTCCACATATTTAAACATGAAAAACTCATTGTGCACAACATTATCCTAACCAGGAAAAAAGAGATAGTAAAAGTGTACACTTTATATATATCAATCTCAAATTGTTCTTTCTAAGTATTGGGATTTGGTATAAAAACGTAGGTTGTGGGTTGTGGTGTCAAAGAATAAAATCAGATCATTCATATACAAAATAATACCTAACGAAGTAATTTCTCATACATTTTATACTCTGCTGTTGGTATAACAAGTCATTCTTTTTTCTAGCAAATTAAAAGGTGGTGAGGTTGTGAGAAAATATTTAAAATACTTAATACCCTAATAGAAATACACAGGCATACAAAAATATATGCGATTGTAAGATGCTATACGCAGAAAGCAGCGTAATGTGATTTATATTATGCTTAGCTGATAGATTCCTTTCTTTCATGGTGGTAAGAGTCCATGAGACCAGCCCATTCATATATTTTTGTTTTTTCTGGTTGGCGGCAGTTTTCATTTATACCTCATTAGCCTCTGCTTCTCTTCTGCCTATCTGTTATTTTTTTTTCTCTTCTTGTCAGCTATACTTAAACTAAGAGGTAAAGAGAGGTATAAGGGTCTAAAACTTCTTGGTGTTTGGGGTATTTTTGCCTCCTCCTAGTGGCCAGGAGTTGAATCTCACACATCAAGGCTTGTGGACTCTCACCACCATAAAAGAAAGGAATTAAACAGATAAGTATAAATTAAGTTTTCTATATATACAATATCTATCTGAATATATATAAACACATTTGAATGTATATGAAAATATATATATTAAAAATACAAATATTTTCTTAGTAAAGAACATAGGAATCTGAAGTATTTCTAACGCACTTTTAACTTTAGCGCAGTTAGTATAGCACAGCTTCGAGTTAGTGCACAAGTGATAAAAAGAAAGGTGCTTTTTTGTGTGTCCCATAGAAGTCTATGGGGAAAGGGAGTTAGCACAGTCACAATATTTTTTTGTCTTGTGTAACAGTTTACCAGAGCTATCCTGATGCATGCTAAATTCAATTGCGCTCAAGCGAACGTGTTTACTTTCAACTCGTAACATGCTAGCTTCTTCCAACGTGCAAAGAGCCGTGATCAACCACTTTTCGATTGCGCGCAACAGTTAGCACGCAACTGGTAATCTGGCCCAAATTCTTAATGATGATCTTAATGAATATCAGCTAAAATAAAAAAAAACTATTTTCTAAAACAAAAAATACAATTTTTTTTTTCTTCATCTGTGTACATGTCTAATTGAATAATGTACAAAGCAAGAACTCAGTTTGATGTATCTCTCGAGGGTAACTTAAAGTGAATGTAAACTTTCATCAATTAGTGCCCGATTTTTAAAAATACTATTAAAAACAGTGGCACTTTCATTAAAGAAAGTATACATTGCACCGTATTTTTACAAATACTTTTTACTTCTTCAAAGCCGTATCGGCACCCCCTGCCTGCAGGTTCTCTGTAAATACGTCATCAATGACGAAACCGACTTCCTCCAAAGCCGGTTTCGTCATTGGTGACGTATTTACAGAGATTTTCAGACTTCTAACCAAGCCCCACAGTTTTATGAGAATACCGTCAGCTACCTTCTCCAGCTTACTCCAGTTTGTGTAAAGGGTCTTTTCATATGCAAAAGAAGGGGGAGGGGGGGTTGTTTTATTTCCCACTTTCAGTGGGCTTTCCAACTACCTTTTCAACAGAGCTAAACTGAGAGCTTCTAAGTAAGTTTTTAAACAGTTTTACACTGGATTTTTATATCAGTATCTGTGCATCTTATTCTTTATAGTAGTGTCTATTACATGCAGTTATATGAAAATGAGTGCATACTGTCCCTTTAATACCCTATTAGAAAAACACAGGCAAATGAAAATATAGGCAATTGTAAGATGCTACACGCAGAAAGCAGCGTAATGTGATTTATATTGGCTGCAGAATTTCTTTTTTCACGTGCCCTCACTGCTAACTTCGCCCTACACAGTGACGTTTCCCTTTCTAGCAAGTTCTAATTCTTTCAGTAGTAGACATCTCGCCACTCACAGGGACTGCCCCCTTTTTAAGGGTCGGCGTGAAAAAAAACATGTCTGACCTGGCAAGGTTTAGATAATCGGCCCCATAGTATTTATTTAACTTTGTAATTAAACAGAGTGATGGTTTTCATGTGTATACTTCTTTAATGACTTCTAACTAAATAAATATCACTGGCTTCCAATTTTCTCTCTTGTATTAGAAATAAGGTAATTTATTTAGACACATTTGAAGAGTGTTAAAACTGTTAATAGTTATTAGCTAATTTTCTTCTCCCGAAGGCATTTGGGATTAGGATACCAATTTGTTTAGCAGGAAGTAAACTCAATGGAATGCAAAGTTAAAATGGTGCTATTACATTGTATCATACAACTGATCACACAGCGCTGGCACAAATTTTGAGATGCAATCTACATTTTTCAGCATAAATGACTTTACATTCAAGCAAGTAAATTAACCATAAAAATAAGGGAATATATGGGCTTTGGGGATAGAAACAAAATATCCTAAGAAAGAATAAACTGTAGATAATAAGCACCAATCTGGCGTTGAATGCAGCCCAAAATACCAATTGTTTTAAGTCACGACAAAGACAGCTGAATGCTCATCTTGTGGATACAGAGCACGGATGATTGCCTACGATGAGTATCTTCTCTCACAAATAACAGTTTTTTCGTTCTTAATTTTCTGCTAAATTGGAAGCTAACTGCTTCCCACATTGTCAACGGAACACCTGCAGCTGTGCTGGATCTCTGCGCACCATTTCTTTTAGGTAAAACAGCATCCCGCTTCCTTCATCTCTTCATTATGCTTATATCTTCCTTTCATTACACTACAGCACTAATGATTCAGGCAGGCTGGACAGTCATTAAGTGACAAGCAAATGATACTGTATGCAACGTGTGACTAATCGGTCTGAACAAATGAAATCACAGACTTGCGTTTCCCATCATTCATTTCACAAACAATAGCAATGTGGTGCACAGCAGGTAGTTGAGTTAAAACCAGCCTTGTAAAACAAATTTCCTGCAGCTGTTTAAGTGTGCTGCCATGGATTTGATGCTTCAGCTAGTACACTATCCCCAAAGGAATTTGGGGAGGGGGGGTAAGGGGGAATAATCTTCTACATATATTAGAGTAATTAAGGGTTTAGTGTTTTATGGGTATGTTTTTTTATTTTTATAGACCTCGAGGATGACTATTGGATTAGTACAACATGCATACTCATCCTTAATACATCAAATGAGTGTTACAGTTTAATATTTAAAAGTATTCTTATCTTGTTTTAAAGTGTTTAACTGTTATAACCATCTCAATCCTTTGTTTTTCAGTTACTACTATATATTTAGCACAGGCGGTTTTCATATAATATGCTATTTAGTACTATGGCATTTCAAGGTCCAAAAGTGACCTTCTATATCTTTAGATATTTTATGTATAATTGGGCTCATGAGTGACCCTTTAAGAAGCAAGAGGAACTAAGAAACTTTAAAATAGAAGTTCCAATGTATTTTATTCAGCACATTCGTTGTTGCCCCAATTATTGCTCTTTTGATTGTAATATAATGTCCTGTAATCTGTTTGTTTATTGCTGTGATCCCTAACAACCTCAATAAAAACCACTGAAAAAAATAAAAAAAATAAGTGTTTTGAGAATACTTCCTAGTAGCAGGCCTTGGTAAAGTGTGATAACTTTTTGGATGATTATAAAAATTTTTGGGCCAGATTAAGATTGGCACGCTAACAGTTACGCTCAAAAGATCAGGTTTATCGTGGCTGTTTGCACGAGTTGAAAGTAAATGTGAACAAGCGAGGGCAATTTGCAATTTACATTAGAATGTTTACAGCAACCTCAGAACTGTGTTTAACTGTTTGTGAAACAAAAATGTGTCATAAAACACATCAAAATTACATTTAAAAGTGCAGTTACACTCATAATAACACTAATAAAAAATATTAAAAAAATATTGCACAATAAAGTTGTAAGGGCTCAAAGATATGAGGTCTCAGGGCAAAAAAGGCAGGCACAGGGCTTTAAGAGATTCTTACTTATCTAGATATGTGTGCATGTATGTATGTATGTATATATATATATATATATATGTGTCTGTACATATGTATTTATATATAGACATATATTGTATGTAAGTACATTGGAGCCCTTTGCAGTTAAGTAGATGAAAACATGTAAAAACATATTTATGCAACATTCATATTTAACCCCTTCACCCAATAAGACGTATATATGCGTCTTGCAGTACTTTGCCTAACGTACTCCAAGACGTATATATGTCTTTGCTTCAGGAAGCTCCAGCACTCTCGGCTGCTAAGTTACAGTGTCAGTCAAAGCAAACCCCTTAGGTGAGTCTTATTCTAATAAAATCAGTTTCACTGTGCTCCCCCTTTGGTTGTCTCTACAACTTATATTAAACATGTCTAATGATAATAGGGTTGGCTCATTTAAACCTCACCCAATAAACCTAAGTGACAGATTGCTAAGTAATAGCCACATTTTACTAACAGAATCTTATAGCTGCGAGAATTATTTATTAATCTTAATGTAAAATATTAAGATAAACTGTCATCATATATGCATGTTAGTTCAGTGGCAAATTCTAGTTTTGGGAAGGACAATGAACAGGCCTGCCAGCCAGTGCCAATATTTGGCATAGTTGGGTGGTTTGATATGGGGATAAAATGCTATAGTGCTTTATACCCCTTTAAATTGCATAACATTTGGTTTATAGGCCATTTTTCTAAACCTAACAAGCTCTGGAAATTTGACACAATCTGGCTTGAGAGTTTTCAAAAGGGAAATATGGGAAATATAAATTACTTTTAAATATAGCTTATGTAGTGATGTTTTCAATGGCCATATAATATAACAGGGTCTATTTTATTGTAATTATATATATAGGTGTGTAATCATAATTTATTTCCCTTACATAGAGTGCCTGATATCCAGTATGTATGATTCTTCAAAGACAGTTATGATAAACAATTAGTTGACTTGTCAAAATATTGTAGAAAATGCACCATTTAAATTGTGCATTTTATGTATCTAATTTGTGGTGCTTATTTTCATTGTATTACATATTAAATATATGAAAGCACGTTATTTAAACATATTGAAGTATTATTTTACTTTGCATGAAAAAGGTTAAAGATGTTAAAAAAAATATTCAAAATTAGCAGAGAACACACATTTGTGCACTAACTACCCCTATGTACATTTGGTACCCCTCACTCAAGAGTCCAGCAATTTATCCAGCATTTTCATTTTGCACCTATACCCTAATGATCTCTTTTATTTCAGGAATCTAAACCCTGACTCCCAGTTCCCAAGTGTTTCCCTCCCTATCATATTGGGGTGCCAGTTGTCCTTCACAAAAACACTGGGCAATCTAATCAAATTAAAAAAAACTAAGTTTAAACTAACAATTAAACTAATATAACTATTTAACTAAAATTAAACTAACTACCAATTAAATTAAACTAAAATACACATTAAAAAAATCCTAACACTACTATAAAAATTACAAACTATCTAATTACAAAAATAAAAAGACTAAATTACAAAAATAACAAACACTAAATTACGAAAAAATAACAAACGAAATTATCAAAAATAAAAAAGAATTACACCTAATCTAATAGCCCTGTAAAAATAAAAAAGCCCACCCAAAAAAAAAACACCCTAGCCTACAATAAACTACCAATATCCCTTAAAAGGGCCTTTTGTAGGGCATTGCTAGGGATGGGCGAATGTGTAAATTTCCTAATTCGAATGTTAGAACAAATGTTATTACCGAAATTCGAATTATAAATCCGAATGTTGATAAGAACGAATATTCTTCAAAATTCTATAATCGAATGCTATTTACAGCTTTCAAATGTCACTTTCGAATTCGAATGTTTATAATTAGATTGAATGTCCACATTCGAAATTTCGAATTTAACATTCTATTTAACAAATACTATTCAGAAGTTCAATAGTTCATGTGGTAGGGAATCTAGTAAAATGATACATAATAGATACAAATATATAATTTCGAATGTTTCTATATAGAATATTGCATAATTCGAATATTATATTTAAAGAAAGCATTAGAAATACTATTACAAATATAAATTCGAATTTTTTGAAACAAATATTTTCGAATGTAATCGTAAAATTAGAAACCGAACATTCGAAAATCGAATGTTAGAATGTTATGTAAACATTCGAAATTCAATTCGAACGAACAAACAAATGTGTTAAAATTTGTTTCATTTTCCGAATGTTGCGAAACATTGGCCCATCCGTAGGCATTGCCCTAAGTTAAACAGCTCTTTAACCTGTAAAAATAAATACAAAAAAACCCTAACAGTAAAACCCACCACCCAACCAATCCCCCCAAATAAAAAAACTAACTCTAACAAAAACCTAAGCTACCCATTGCCCTGAAAAGGGCATTTGTAGGGGCATTGCCCTTAAAAGGGCATTTAGCTCTTTTGCTTTGCCCTGAAAAGGGCATGCAGCTCTTTTGCGAAAGCCCAAACCCTAAACTGAAGAAAACACCCCAAAAAAAGCTTTAAAAACATATCACTAACCCCCGAAGATCCACTCACAGTTTTTGAATTTCATTAGCTCTCATCCTATTGGCTGATTTGAACAGCCAATAGGATTTCAGTAGCTCTCATGATTTTGACTGATTTGAATTTCCAAAATTAAATCAGCCAATAGGAATGCCAGGGACGCCATCTTGAATCGCGTACCTTGCATTGAAGATATGGGGGCATATTTAACAAAGGTCTGTCGGACCTGATCCGACAGTGCAGATGAGGTCCGACAGACCTTGCTGAATGCGGAGAGCAGTACGCTCTCCATATTCAGCATTGCACCAGCAGATTTTGTGAACTGCTGGTGCAACGCCACCCCCTGCAGATTCACGGCCAATTGGCCGCCAGCAGGGAGGTGTCAATCAACCCAATCATACTCAATCGGGTTGAATTGTGGCGATGTCTGTCCGCCTGCTCAGAGCAGGCCTACAGGTTATGGAGCAGAGGTCTTTAGACCGCTGCTTCATAACTGGTGTTTCTGGCGAGCCTGCAGGCTCGCCAGAAACATGGGCCCTCAAGCTCCATTCGGAGTTTGATAAATGAGCCCCTCAGTATACGGCGGCAACCGTATGAAGAGGATGCTCCGCACCGGATGTCTTCAGGATGTACCTGCTCCGCGCCCATGGGATGAAGATAGAAGATGTCACCTGGATGAAGATAGAAGATGCTGCCTGGATGAAGACTTCTCGCCATCTGGATGAGGACTTCGCCGCCTTGATTAAGATAGAATAGGCCGTCTGGATGAAGACTTCTCGCCGCCTAGATGAGGACTTTGTCGCCTGGACGAAGATAATTCAAGCGGAACTTCAAAAACTGTGAGTGGATCTTCGGGGGTTAGTGATAGGTTTTTTAAGGGTTTTTGGGGTATTTTTTTTTTTTAGTTTAGGATTTGGGCTTTTATAAAAGACCTGCATGCCCTTTTCAGGGCAAAGTAAAAGAGCTAAATGCCCTTTTATATGTATATCTATATGGAGTACATCACTACTCATGCCTAATAGAGAGATAATCTGTACAAACTAACTTTTAAAGAAAACGTCATCTTTATTATTTGAAGGATAAGAGGTATATAGATATCCTTTCAAGTAACCGTACACACTTGAAACTGGCATTTTGGTGATTCATTTCTACGAAAACCATACCTCTATAAGAGATTATTATTCTTTTATGAACGATAATAATTAACAGCAATAATAATTTATCGATACATAGTTACTTTGTTTCCTTTTGTGGCGAAGTTAGTCGCTAGCAGCAGGTTAACGCTATTTAGCAATTTCCACACAGCTATTTGCCTCTCATATTAAGATGTTTTAATAGAGCCGTATATGTAATGGTTTAATTTGATTTTAAGTTGATTGTATAAGCAATTCAGCAGTAATAAATTTTATTTTATTTTATATTCCACAGGGAGACGTCCCTTTTATATAATCTTCATACATGTTTCAAATATATGTTTTAAATACATTTTTGTTAAATTTAAATTCTTAGTGTTGATATCTTTGGCTTTCAGCGCCCTCCTTTAACCCTTTTTTTCTTAAATTGTATATCTCAGACAATTATTAGGGATATTGTCTATAAAGGGGGTGTTTGATATCAATTGTCCTAGCGCACCTTAATATATTTCTATTTTTAAATTTCCTTCCTGCACAGAGACTGCTGTAAGAAATATATATCAACATAGGTAATTAATGACAGTGTTTGTGCCCTGTAGCTGAATGGCATTTTCTGTTATGGTATTGCTGAAAACTTTTAGGGTCAGAGTACGAGTGAAGCAATAACAGTTATGCGCGAGCGATAAGGGGTTTATCGCGGGTGTTTGCGCTTGTCGGGTTTACTGCTCATATTACAAGTTAAAAGTAAATGTGAATGCTTGAGTGCAATTGTGATTTATGCTAGAATGAATACCGCGTCCTCAGAGCCCTGCTTAACTGTTTTGCAATAAACTAAAAAGTGTCAAAAAACACTTCAAAAATACAGTTTTACTCATAATAACACTAATCTAATCTAATCAAAAAAATATTGCACACAAAAGTTATAAGGGCTCAAAGTTATGAGGTCTCAGGTGTTAGGGAAAAAAAAGGCAGCCAAAATGCTTTAACATAGAGATACATACATATACATCTCTAAAATGTATATATGTATTTACAGATATATATACACATATAAACACATAAATACATATGTACACATTGGTCTCACGCATTTCAGCTATTGCCTTACTCATAGACCATAGATGGTCTATGAGTAAGGCAATAGCTGAAACGCGTAAGACCGGTGTTACACCGGCTTTTACTCTGTGATGGATTTTTGTATCCTTTTTTAAGCTTTTATTAAAAGCTAAGTTTTAAAATTAACTGGTCCCCTGATGCGCTTTTTTGTATTTTTGTCACCGGAATTTGGGAAATCCCTCTGGCGGTTTGCAGGGTGACAGAGGTAGAGTTGGAGGAGGAGCTGGCGGGCAGTGAGCATCAGGACTAAGGTGAAAGACGCTGGAGAAGAGAGCACAGGCGGAGTTTTGTATCCGGCGCCTGAGCAGCATACATGAGAGCCATGACTGGAGAGGAGTCGTCTCAATCGTAAGTTGTTATTTTGCCTTGTAATAGGACACAATATATCCGGTATGTATAAGGCAAGATTTACATTGTCCTTTTGACATTAGCTGCTATACTCAAGGGATACTTTACCACTAACACGGAGGATTTTACTTATGTTAGCTTGTTAACTCACTCTGCTTAGTACCGGCTCTGAGCGCATTAATAAGGAATATTTTTGTATTGTGATATATATAAGTGCATTGGAGGCCTTTGCAATTAAGTAGATGGAAACATGTAAACAAATATTTATGCAATATTCATATTTAATAAAGGTTTTAACTATGTATTTTTCATATATTAGAAAGACTCAACTATGTATTTACTGTAAAAATTTCACAATGCAATGTTCTGCGCACAGCAGAATATGTTCTAAGTACTTATATAAATATTTATTCCTATATAAATCTGTATATATCTATACCTATATTTACTCATGCACAATATATATTACCAAAATACCATCAGATATATGTAGAAATATGTATTTATGAATAAATAGAAGATAGTATTCTATGTGAAGAACAATGGAATGTGAAACATTCATATTTTCATGTCGGATTTTTTGTCCACTTTTTATGCTCCTTTGACTTCTAGGGGGGAATACGTGAACGTGCACGCAATATTCTAAGTTCAGCTTTTTGCACTCGGTTAGCGCAAGAGCAAAAACTATTTGCTTTTGACTCATAATACGATCTCAACTTGACAAGCGTAAAACGCTTACTTCTAGTGCAGTTAACGCTTGAGTGGGAGCATTAAATAATGCTCCACTTGTAATCTAGCCCTTATTTTGTTACATGATTATTGCTCCACATATAACATATGCAAGTGTAGCAATGAAATAAACAGAGGTTGAAGAGAAAAAAATTAAATTAAACAAGGGGGATTAAATAAATGGAGTTTGTGAAATTCAGAAAATCAAGACAAAAGTGATTAAATAAATCGACAGATGATAAATTAAATAAAGAGTGATTAAATGAATTAAATTTAAATCAATGTATTAAATAGATTAAGAAAAGGAAGAGATTAATTGAATTTAAAAAAAATGACTAGTAGCAAAATAGTACAGCTGAATATTACTATATTTGACCAGTTAAGCAATGAATGGCAATGGAACTACCTACAAATTAAATATTTTAAGATGTCACTTTTTTTATCACAACAAAAAGGATTTGCAAATTAACCACACACCAGGAATAAAACCCCTTTAAAATCCTGGTATGACTGATTGTAATAAACTAGGGCTAGTTGTACATGAGTTTGTGCACTGCTGTAAAACATCTCTATATAGTATTTAGCCAGGTTAAACAGATTGCAGAAATTTAAGTACATAAACTCCAGCCAGTGGTGTATTTAGTTTTTATGTTGCCCTAGGTATTTCAAAAACTGCAGAATGATTGACATGTTTGTTACAAACCAATATGACTGGAATTTAGAATTTGTATTGCACTATTCATATCACAAATTACAGTAATAAAATGCATACATGATATAGTTGACACCGTAGATTACTTCCACCAGTGTACATGCACATATGCGTGTAGACATCACACACAAACTCGCAAATTATTCAAGTGTAAAATTGCTCTCATCAATATTTTCAATACCATATTTAAATTTAAATTTTTCTTTTAAAATATTGTTGAGGCTGAATCATTTTGTTAAAGAGTGTTCATTATAACCATAAGCATATCTTACAAACATTTTATATTGTTTTATATAGAACAATAACAATTATGATTTTTATGTTATGATAGGTTCATATGCATTTTTATAGAAAGCAAGAAAATAGGGGGTGTCTAATAGCATAACTTTTTAATTATTTTTTTTTAAATCCAAATAGGTTACTCATATTTATGTTGGCACTATATGGTAGTGCAGCGCTGCTAAGTTCCGCACTTACTGGACTTGTGTCAATTGTGATATTTATTATAGTGACTTTTCAAAGAAACATTGTCCCTTCTACAGACCAACGGTCTATCTATCTTAAGTATATACAGATTATGTATAAATACTTATTTAAAATTAACATTTTCTTCTAAGTGAATAACATTGGAATTTCAAGTATTGTATTATGTGTGTATAAGTGTTTAAATGTACGTATGTTTGCACATATATAGATTGTATTGTATTATGTGTGTATAAGTGTTTAAATGTACGTATGTTTGCACATATATAGATTGTATTGTATTATGTGTGTATAAGTGTTTAAATGTACGTATGTGTGCACATATATAGATTGTATTGTATTATGTGTGTATAAGTGTTTAAATGTACGTATGTGTGCACATATATAGATTGTATTGTATTATGTGTGTATAAGTGTTTAAATGTACATATGTTTGCACATATATAGATTGTATTGTATTATGTGTGTATAAGTGTTTAAATGTACGTATGTTTGCACATATATAGATTGTATTGTATTATGTGTGTATAAGTGTTTAAATGTACGTATGTGTGCACATATATAGATATGTATACATACACACTCAAATATTTACACATACACTGTTTGACAGATGGGGTCAAGCACTCCTCCAGCATCTTTTTGTTTGGTCTGCGTCTCACTAACGTTCTTCTTTGTGATTAGAACATCTCAAACTTAGAATCATCAGTCCATAACACATTTTCCAATCATCCTCTGCCCAGTGTCTATGTTCTTTTGCCCATCTTAATATTTTCTTTTTATTTGCCAAATTGCCAGTCTGAGATAAGGCTTTTTCTTTGCAACTCTACCTAGAAGGCTAGTATTCCGGAGGCTTCTATAATGGGTTTGTCCTCTTGCTCAGTTGTGCACCAGGGCTTCACACTCCTCTTTCTATTCTGGTTAGAGTTAGTTTGTGCTGATCTGTGAAGGTAGTAGCACACATAGGGGGATATTTATCAAAGGTCTGGCGGACCTGATCCAACAGTGCAGATCAGGTCCGCCAGACCTCGCTGAATGTGGAGAGCAATACGCTCTCGGTATTCAGCATTGCACCAGCAGCTCTTGTGAGCTGCTGGTGCAACGCCGCCCCCTGCAGATTTGCGGCCAGCAGGGGTTTGTCAATCAACTGGATCGTACTCCATCGGGTTGAATTGTGACAATCTCTGTCCGCCTCCTCAGAGCAGGCGGACAGGTTATGGAGCAGCGGTCTCTTGATACCGCTGCTCCATAACTTGTGTTTCTGGCGAGCCTGAAGGTTCGCCAGAAACACGGGGCGTCATACATACGGAGCTTGATAGATATGCCCCCTAGCCTTAATTTCTCAAAACAGGAATAGAATGATGAGTTTCAAAATAAAGTAATTTGTTTCTGACCATCTTGAGTCTGCAATCAAACTCACAATTGCTCATGCTCCAGATTCTCAACTAGTCTAATGAAGGCCATTTTTATTGCAGTTTTTATTAAAATTTTCAGCTGTGCTAACATAATTGAAAAAAGGGCTTTTTAATGATCAATTAGCCTTTTTACATTTTAAACTTGGATTAGCTAACACAATCTGCCATACAGTATTTAGGAATTGTTTTCCTGGTCCAACCTATTTTATTTTGAGCTATTATTGTATTTATGCTAGTTGCTATTTTTATGTGATATTGCTATTATTTTTTTGCTGATATTTGGGATATCAGTAAAATTAGCAGTCTTAGGCCTAGATTTAGAGTTCGGCGGTAGCCGTGAAAACCAGCGTTAGAGGCTCCTAACGCTGGTTTTAGGCTACCGCCGGTATTTGGAGTCAGTCAGGAAAGGGTCTAATGCTCACTTTTCAGCCGCGACTTTTCCATACCGCAGATCCCCTTACGTCAATTGCGTATCCTATCTTTTCAATGGGATCTTCCTAACGCCGGTATTTAGAGTCGTTTCTGAAGTGAGCGTTAGAGCTCTAACGACAAAACTCCAGCCGCCGGAAAAAAGCAGGAGTTAAGAGCTTTCTGGGCTAACGCTGGTTCATAAAGCTCTTAACTACTGTGCTCTAAAGTACACTAACACCCATAAACTACCTATGTACCCCTAAACTGAGGCCCCCCCACATCGCCGCAACTCGAAGAAATTTTTTTAACCCCTAATCTGCTGACCGCCACCTACGTTATACTTATGTACCCCTAATCTGCTGCCCCTAACCCCGCCGACCCCTGTATTATATTTATTAACCCCTAACCTGCCCCCCACAACGTCGCCGCCAGCTACCTACAATAATTAACCCCTAATCTGCCGACCGCAAAGCGCCGCCACCTACGTTATCCTTATGTACCCCTAATCTGCTGCCCCTAACACCGCCGACCCCTATATTATATTTATTAACCCCTAATCTGCCCCCCTCAACGTCGCCGACACCTGCCTACACTTATTAACCCCTAATCTGCCGAGCGGACCTGAGCGCTACTATAATAAAGTTATTAACTCCTAATCCGCCTCACTAACCCTATCATAAATAGTATTAACCCCTAATCTGCCCTCCCTAACATCGCCGACACCTAACTTCAATTATTAACCCCTAATCTGACGACCGGAGCTCATCGCTACTATAATAAATGGATTAACCCCTAAAGCTAAGTCTAACCCTAACACTAACACCCCCCTAACTTAAATATAATTTAAATCTAACGAAATTAATTAACTCTTATTAAATAAATTATTCCTATTTAAAGCTAAATACTTACCTGTAAAATACATCCTAATATAGCTACAATATAAATTATAATTATATTGTAGCTATTTTAGGATTAATATTTATTTTACAGGCAACTTGGTCATTATTTTAACCAGGTACAATAGCTATTAAATAGTTAAGAACTATTTAATAGTTACCTAGTTAAAATAATAACAAAATTACCTGTAAAATAAATCCTAACCTAAGTTATAATTAAACCTAACACTACCCTATCAATAAATTAATTAAATAAAATACCTACAATTACCTACAATTAACCTAACACTACACTATCAATAAATAAATTAAATACAATTGCTACAAATAACTACAATTACATAAACTAACTAAAGTACAAAAAATAAAAAAGAACTAAGTTACAAAAAATAAAAAAATATTTACAAACATAAGAAAAATATTACAACAATTTTAAACTAATTACATCTACTCTAAGCCCCCTAATAAAATAACAAAGACCCCCAAAATAAAAAAATGCCCTACCCTATTCTAAATTAATAGAGTTAAAAGCTCTTTTACCTTACCAGCCCTGAACAAGGCCCTTTGCGGGGCATGCCCCAAGAAAATCAGCTCTTTTGCCTGTAAAAAAAAACATACAATACCCCCCCCCCCAACATTACAACCCACCACCCACATACCTCTAATCTAACCCAAACCCCCCTTAAATAAACCTAACACTAAGCCCCTGAAGATCTTCCTACCTTGTCTTCACCATCCAGGTATCACCGATCCGTCCTGGCATCCGGTGCTGAAGAGGTCCAGAAGAGGCTCCAAAGTCTTCCTCCTATCCGGCAAGAAGAGGACATCCGGACCGGCAAACATCTTCTCCAAGCGGCATCTTCGATCTTCTTCCATTCGGTGCGGAGCGGGTCCATCTTGAATCAGCCGACGCGGATCCATCCTCTTCTTCCGGCGTCTCCCGACGAATGACGGTTCCTTTAAGGGACGTCATCCAAGATGGCGTCCCTCGAATTCCGATTGGCTGATAGGATTCTATCAGCCAATCGGAATTAAGGTAGGAATATTCTGATTGGCTGATGGAATCAGCCAATCAGAATCAAGTTCAATCCTATTGGCTGATCCAATCAGCCAATCAGATTGAGCTCGCATTCTATTGGCTGTTCCGATCAGCCAATAGAATGCGAGCTCAATCTGATTGGCTGATTGGATCAGCCAATAGGATTGAACTTGATTCTGATTGGCTGATTCCATCAGCCAATCAGAATATTCCTACCTTAATTCCGATTGGCTGATAGAATCCTATCAGCCAATCGGAATTCGAGGGACGCCATCTTGGATAACGTCCCTTAAAGGAACCGTCATTCGTCGGGAGACGCCGGAAGAAGAGGATGGATCCGCGTCAGCTGATTCAAGATGGACCCGCTCCGCACCGGATGGAAGAAGATCGAAGATGCCGCTTGGAGAAGATGTTTGCCGGTCCGGATGTCCTCTTCTTGCCGGATAGGAGGAAGACTTTGGAGCCTCTTCTGGACCTCTTCAGCACCGGATGCCAGGACGGATCGGTGATACCTGGATGGTGAAGACAAGGTAGGAAGATCTTCAGGGGCTTAGTGTTAGGTTTATTTAAGGGGGGTTTGGGTTAGATTAGGGGTATGTGGGTGGTGGGTTGTAATGTTGGGGGGGGGGTATTGTATGGTTTTTTTTTACAGGCAAAAGAGCTGATTTTCTTGGAGCATGCCCCGCAAAGGGCCCTGTTCAGGGCTGGTAAGGTAAAAGAGCTTTTAACTCTATTAATTTAGAATAGGGTAGGGCATTTTTTTATTTTGGGGGTCTTTGTTATTTTATTAGGGGGCTTAGAGTAGGTGTAATTAGTTTAAAATTGTTGTAATATTTTTCTTATGTTTGTAAATATTTTTTTATTTTTTGTAACTTAGTTCTTTTTTATTTTTTGTACTTTAGTTAGTTTATGTAATTGTAGTTATTTGTAGCAATTGTATTTAATTTATTTATTGATAGTGTAGTGTTAGGTTAATTGTAGGTAATTGTAGGTATTTTATTTAATTAATTTATTGATAGGGTAGTGTTAGGTTTAATTATAACTTAGGTTAGGATTTATTTTACAGGTAATTTTGTTATTATTTTAACTAGGTAACTATTAAATAGTTCTTAACTATTTAATAGCTATTGTACCTGGTTAAAATAATTACCAAGTTGCCTGTAAAATAAATATTAATCCTAAAATAGCTACAATATAATTATAATTTATATTGTAGCTATATTAGGATGTATTTTACAGGTAAGTATTTAGCTTTAAATAGGAATAATTTATTTAATAAGAGTTAATTAATTTCGTTAGATTTAAATTATATTTAAATTAGGGTGGTGTTAGTGTTAGGGTTAGACTTAGCTTTAGGGGTTAATCCATTTATTATAGTAGCAATGAGCTCCGGTCGTCAGATTAGGGGTTAATAATTGAAGTTAGGTGTCGGCGATGTTAGGGAGGGCAGATTAGGGGTTAATACTATTTATGATAGGGTTAGTGAGGCGGATTAGGGGTTAATAACTTTATTATAGTAGCGCTCAGGTCCGCTCGGCAGATTAGGGGTTAATAAGTGTAGGCAGGTGTCGGCGACGTTGTGGGGGGCAGGTTAGGGGTTAATAAATATAATATAGGGGTCGGCGGTGTTAGGGGCAGCAGATTAGGGGTACATAGGGATAATGTAAGTTGCAGCGGTTTACGGAGCGGCAGATTAGGGGTTAATAATAATATGCAGGGGTCAGCGATAGCGGGGGCGGCAGATTAGGGGTTAATAAGTATAAGGTTAGGGGTGTTTAGACTCGGGGTTCATGTTAGAGTGTTAGGTGCAGACGTAGGAAGTGTTTCCCCATAGGAAACAATGGGGCTGCGTTAGGAGCTGAACGCTGCTTTTTTGCAGGTGTTAGGTTTTTTTTCAGCTCAAACAGCCCCATTGTTTCCTATGGGAGAATCGTGCACGAGCACGTTTTTGAGGCTGGCCGCGTCCGTAAGCAACTCTGGTATCGAGAGTTGCATTTGCGGTAAAAATGCTCTACGCTCCTTTTTAGGAGCCTAACGCAGCATTTTTTTGAACTCTCGATACCAGAGTTAATTTTATGGTGCTGCCAGAAAAAAGCCCGCGGAACGTTAACAGCCCATCTACCGCCAAACTCCAAATCTAGGCCAGTGCCTGCACACCTATCTGTGTCAGTTTTTGTGATTGGACTTTATGAGCTAGTGCTGGATTGTAATATACTATTTTCTTCTTCTCTCTCTCCCTCTCTCTCTCTCTCTCTCTCTCTCTCTCATATATATATATATATATATATATATATATATACAGTATATGCATATATTTATATACATATACAGGGGTTGAAAAATATGAACAAGTGCTATTCTTACTAGCCCACTTTTTCAATTAAAAATTTTCATGGTGCTGTACATAAAATTGTAATACGCAGTAATACACTTTTATTATACATTTTTCAAGAATAAAACATGCTGGGCTAGGTTACAAGTTGAAAGTAACACAACTGCACGAGTGCAAACTAATTTTGCTCTTGTTAGGTTGGAGGTCCTTGTCCTTGTGAAAAAGGTTTAGGGCTAAATTAAAAGTTGTGCCTAACACAACATAAATACATTAACCCCTTAAGGACCGGGCATTTTAGACAAAAACTTCCCCAAAAGACCAGAGTATTTTTATCATTTTTGCCATCACTACATTTAAACAGAAATAGAGCCTTTTTTATATTTACCTATCAAAACTATATATTTTTTTAGTAGACAAACCAAAGTATTGATCTAGGCCCATTTTGGTATATTTCATGCCACCATTTCACCGCCAAATGCGATCAAATAAAAAAAATCAGTAACTTTTTCACAATTTTAGGTTTCTCACTGAAATTATTTACAAACAGCTTGTGCAATATTGACACAAATGGTTGTAAATGCTTCTCTGGTATCCCCTTTGTTCAGAAATAGCAGACATATATGGCTTTGGCATTGCTTTTTGGTAATTAGAAGGCCGCTAAATGCCTCTGCGCATCACACTTGTATTATGCCCAGCAGTGAAGGGGTTATTTAGGTAACTTGTAGGGTTAATTTTAGCTTTAGTGTAGAGATCAGATTCCCACCAGCCACATCCCACCCCTGATCCCTCCCTGACCCCCTCAAACAGCTCTCTTCCCTCCCCCACCTCACAATTTTCACCGCCATCTTAAGTACTAGCAGAAAGTCTGCCAGTATAAAAATAAAAGCCTTTTTTAAAATATATTTGCTGCAGTGTAGGTTCCCCTAAAAACAAAAGCTCTCTAACCCTCCCCCTCTGCCTATTTGCCGCTATCTTAGTTACTGGCAGCTGTCTGCCAGTACCCATTTTTTTCTGTAGTGTAGCTACCCCCCTCAATACCCTCCCCCCTCCCAGATCCCTTTGCGATAACGGATCCCACATGGGATCCCCCTCATTGCCCCTAGTCCCTCCTTCCCCCTCAATGACACAGTTATTTTTAATTTATTTTTACTCCCTGTAGCGTGGCCGAGCGGTCCCAACCACTCCCACCCTCCTCCCACCCCCTCCAGTGATGGGCCGCCCACCCGCCTCCCTCCTTACCCTCCTACCCACAAACGATCGGTACCACCGCTGTCCGATGCAGAAAGGGCTACAGGATGCCCCTCTCTGCATCAGTAACACTGCAAATCTATTTCTGCAGTGCCCCACTCGTGGGGCATGTAGAAATAGCATAATCTCGCTATTTTGAGTGAGATTGCGGCCCATGACTGCAGCGCTGGTCCTTAAGGGCATAACGACCAGCGTCGTACAGGGTACGGCGCTGGTCATTAAGGTGTTAAAATAAAGTGTTACACTCATATATATACACTGGATTTCCTTCATGGCTATTGGCTAAGAGGTGAAAATGTCACCTCTCAAGCAAAACAGCATTCTGCTGTGGGCTGCCTGAGCAGCTCAGTACGGCAAACACTTGAAACAAATAAAGGATTTTTCAGCATGAAGTATTTTATACTTGATGAATGAAAGTTCCCTTTATTTGTTCCAATGGTCAATCCTAGTGTTTCACAAATGCTAGGATTGATTTTCACTTTATGCTTCAGTGGGGTCCGTCTCTTGATGAGTGTGGCTGGGTCACAGTGCAGGGCCTATACAAAATGTTACCACCTCCTACATATACTTTGGCAATATTGAACTAGTATAACTAGTAGTTCATTTAGGTTCTCTGGAACTTATTGGGGGTACATTATGGAGCATTCCACAACTGTCCCTATGGGTTCTCTTACTTCTGATGGATAATCTCAGGAGTTTGTTTTACTAAACAACAAAAGCTTACTTTGCAAACAGGCCACAGTGTGCCTGTCTGCAGAACTTTGTAATCCCTGCTTAATATCTGTATTACAGTCACAGTCAACTCAGATGACCACGTCTGTAGGCCTGCCTCAGGTTGTTCTTGTACAGGGAGGCTTGAAGGATTTTGTACCTAGTTTTAAGGACCCTTTAAAATCTGCAGTGTCAGAGGCTATGGCTGCTCTCCAGCCTGCAAGTAAGCGTAAGCGTAAAAACAAGCACATTACTTCTGACTCTTCTAGGGACATTACTCCAGCACAGACTACTAGGGAATCTGAGGATTCTTCTTCAGCCTCTGATGGTGAGATATCTTCTGATGACCTCTGCTCTGGATCGGATGTGAAAACGAAAGATTTTACATTCCAGTTTAAGTTAGAACTCCTTAGGACTTCTGTAAAATAATCCAGTACAGAAGTTAGATATTATTTTTAGACCAAAGTTCAAAGTTCCAGATACTTTTCTGGTACCAACCTTACGCCTAGATTTAGAGTTCTGTGTTAGCCTTAAAAAGCAGCGTTAAGGGGTCCTAACGCTGCTTTTTAATGCCCGCTAGTATTTAGAGTCAGGCAGGAAAGGGTCTACCGCTCACTTTTTTTCCGTGACGCGAGGCTACCGCAAATCCCCTTACATCAATTGCGTATCCTATCTTTTCTATGGGATTTGCCTAACGCTGGTATTACGAGTCTTGGAAGAAGTGAGCGGTACAGCCTCTACCGCCAAGACTCCAACCGCAAAAAAAAGTCAGTAAAGAATTTTATGGGCTAACGTCGGAACATAAAGCTCTTAACTACAGTGCTATAAAGTACACTAACACCCATAAACTACCTATGAACCCCTAAACCGAGGCCCCCCCACATCGCAAACCCTATAATACATTTTTTTAACCCCTAATCTTCCGACTGGACATCGCCGCCACCTACATTATCCCTATGAACCCCTAATCTGCTGCCCCTAACATCGCCGACACCTATATTATATTTATTACCCCCTAATCTGCCCCCCCAACCTCGCCACCAGCTACCTACACTTATTAACCCCTAATCTGCTGACCAGACATCGCCGCCACTATAATAAATGTATTAACCCCTAAACCGCCGCATTCTCGCTTTGCAAACACTATAATAAATTGTATTAACCCCTAATCTGCACCCCCCCAACGTTGCTGCCACCTACCTACAATTATTAACCCCTAATATGCCGCCCCCAATGTTGCCGCTACTATAATAAAGTTATTAACCCCTAAACCTAAGTCTAACCCAATCACCCCCCTAAATTAAATATAATTTAAATAAAACAAACTAAAATTACTCTAATTAAATAAATTAATCCTATTTAAAACTAAATACTTGCCTATAAAATAAACCCTAATATAGCTACAATATAACTAATAGTTACATTGTAGCTATTTTAGGATTTATATTTATTTTACAGGCAACTTTGTATTTATTTTAACTAGGTACAATAGCTATTAAATAGTTAATAACTATTTAATAGCTACTTAGTTAAAATAATTACAAAATTACCTGTAAAATAAATCCTAACCTAAGTTACAAATACACCTAACACTACACTATCAATAAATTAATTAAATAAATTAACTACAATTATCTAAACTCAAATACAGTTAAATAAACTAAACTATAGTACAAAAAAAACAAACACTAAATTAGAAAAAATAAAAAAATATTACAAGAATTTTAATCTAATTACATCTAATCTAAGCCCCCTAATAAAATAAAAAAGCCCCCCAAAATAATAAAATTCCCTACCGTAAACTAAATTACCAAGTAATCAGCTCTTTAACCAGCCCTTAAAGGGCTTTTTGCGGGGCATTGCCCCAAAGTAATCAGCTCTTTTACCTGTAAAAAAAAATACAATCCCCCCAACATTACAATCCACCACCCACACACCCCTACTCTAAAACCAACCCTATCCCCCCTTAAAAAAAACTAACACTACCCCCCTGAAGATCACCCTACCTTGAGCCGTGTTCAGCCAGCTGGCCATGATGGGACAGAAGAGGACATCCGGACTGGCAGAAGTCTTCATCCTATCCGGGCAGTCGAGGACATCTGGACCGGCAGACATCTTCATCCAGACGGCATCTTCTATCTTCATCCTTCCGGAGCGGAACCATCTTCTATCCAGCCGACGCGGAGCCATCCTCTTCTTCCGACGGACTAACGACAAATGAAGGTTCCTTTAAATGACGTCATCCAAGATGGCGTCTGTCGAATTCCGATTGGCTGATAGGATTCTATCAGCCAATCAGAATTAAGGTAGGAAAAATCTGATTGGTTGATTTAATCAGCCAATCGGATTGAAGTTCAATCCGATTGGCTGATTGGATCAGCCAATAGAATGCGAGGTCAATTCTAATGGCTGATCCAATTAGCAAATCGGATTGAACTTCAATCCGATTGGCTGATTAAATTAACCAATCAGATTTTTCCTACCTTAATTCCGATTTTCTGATAGAATCCTATCAGCCAATCGGAATTCGAGGGACGCCATCTTGGATGATGTCATTTTAAGGGACCTTCATTCATGGTTAGTCCGTCGGAAGAAGAGGATGGCTCTGCGTCGGCTGGATAGAAGACGGCTCCGCTCCACTCCGGAAGGATGAAGATAGAAGATGCCTCCTGGATGAAGATGTCTGCCAGTCCAGATGTCCTCTTCTGCCCGGATAGGATGAAGACTTCTGCCGGTCCGGATGTCCTCTTCTGTCCCATCGGTGGCCGGCTGGCTGAACATGGCTCAAGGTAGGGTGATCTTCAATGGGGTAGTGTTAGTTTTTTTAAGGGGGGATCGGGTGGGTTTTAGAGTATTTATTAGGGGGCTTAGATTAGGTGTAATTAGATTAAAATTCTTGTAATATTTTTTTATTTTTTGTAATTTAGTGTTTGTTTGTTTTTGTATTATAGTTTAGTTTATTTAATTGTGTTTGAGTTTAGATAATTGTAGTTAATTTATTTAATTAATTTATTGATAGTGTAGTGTTAGGTGTATTTGTAACTTAGGTTTGGATTTATTTTACAGGTAATTTTGTAATTATTTTAACTAGGTAGATATTAAATAGTTAATAACTATTTAATAGCTATTGTACCTAGTTAAAATAAATACAAAGTTGCCTGTAAAATAAATATAAATCCTAAAATAGCTACAATGTAACTATTAGTTATATTGTAGCTATATTAGGGTTTATTTTATAGGTAAGTATTTAGTTTTAAATAGGATTAATTTATTTAATTAGAGTAATTTTAGTTTTTTTTATTTAAATTATATTTAACTTAGGGGGTGTTAGGGTTAGGGTTAGACTTAGGTTTAGGGGTTAATAACTTTATTATAGTAGCGGTGACGTTGGGGGCGGCAGATTAGGGGTTAATAATTGTAGGTAGGTGGCGGCGACGTTGGGGGGGGCAGATTAGGGTTTAATACAATTTATTATAGTGTTTGCGAGGCGGTGGTTTAGGGGTTAATACATTTATGATAGTGGCGGCGATGTCCGGTCGGCAGATTAGGGGTTAATAAGTGTAGGTAGGTGGTGGCGAGGTTGGGGGGGCAGATTAGGGGGTAATAAATATAATATAGGTGTCGACGAAGTTAGAGACGGCAGATTAGGGGTTCATAGGGATAATGTAGGTGGCGGCGGTGTCCGGAGCGGCAGATTAGGGGTTAATAATAAAATTCAGGTGTCAGCGATATCGGATCCGGCAGATTAGGGGTTAATAAGTGTAAGGTTAGGGGTGTTTAGACTCGGGGTTCATGTTAGGGTGTTAGGTGTAGACTTAGAAAGTGTTTCCCCATAGGAAACAATGGGGCTGCATTAGGAGCTGAACGCTGCTTTTTTGCAGGTGTTAGGTTTTTTTTCAGCCAGCTCAGCCCCGTTGTTTCCTATGGGGATATCGTGCACGAGCACGTTTTTCCAGCTTAACGTTACCGTAAGCAACGCTGGTATTGAGGGTTGAAGTGGAGCTAAATTTGGCTCAACGCTCACTTTTCTGAGGCTAACGCAGCCATTCAGACAACTCGTAATACCAACGTTGTCTTAAGGGTGCGCTGGAAAAAAAGGCTCGTTAGCACTGCAGGTCTTTACTGACAAAACTCTAAATCTAGCGGTTAGTATCTGAGATTGTACTTAAGGAATGGGAGAAACCTGGAATTCCTTTCACGTCTTCCCCTACTATTAAAAAATTATTCCCAGTGCCAGAAGCAAATCTGGAACTCTGGGGAACTATTCTTGAAGTGAATGGGGCTAGCTTCACTCTAGCGAAAAGAACGACAATACCATTAGAGGATAGCACTTCCTTTAAGGTTCCTATTGATAGGAAGCTGTAGGGTTATTTATGTAGGTCCTTTTTAACAAGTAGATCTGCTTTTTCAACCTGAAGTTAGTATAGCGGCTGCAGCCTTCTGGTGTGACTCTCTTAACAAATTGGTATCTGAAGAATCTTCCCTGGAGGAGATTCAGAGCAAACTATCTGCATCAATGCGAAGTATACAGTGCTGGCTGTGTTATGTCTAGTTGAGATCCTGGTCAGCCGACATGGTGTAAAAATATGTCTCTTTAAGTCTTTCCTTTAGAGGCAAGACCTTTATTTGGAACTGGTCTGGATTAAATTATTGTGATAGCCTGTTAAGGTTATGAGAAGCTAGAGGTATGGATCTCAACTGCGGATTAGTAGAGTTCGTAAATAATGGTTGTGTATCACTTTTGTAAGGATAATTACTATAAATGAGTAATGTCCGTATTATAGTGATGAGAACTTTCTTCAGTTTATTTAGATATATTTTAGGTTTCAGCAGAGAAATTATTATGTTTCCTGCTAGCAGTAAATAAAGGATCAGTCCTTTATGGCTAAAGTGCTAAAGCTAAGCAGCTGCTAGATACCAACTTCAACTAGGACAGGCGTAATAAGAGTGCTGTATAAGGAGGTTATGAGTTCATCAGCAGAAATACAGGCTTAGTGAGACGTTGATTTGTGCAGACTTGAAAATCCGAAGTATGGTATTCACTTGACTGATCAGTGACGTATCAGTATCGTAGTTTAGTGGGTGGAGCCAAGCTCCGTTACTTGCGATAAAACTTGATTAGCATGATAACAGCGTGTTAGAACCAGTTAGGAGACTTGGCTGAATTCCGGTTTAGTAATCACAGTTTTAAAGTTCCAAAATGTAACAAGATGTGTAGGGAACCTCCAGGAAACAATGTTGCTTTAGTAGAAAAAAGATAGAAGTATTTTCCAAGTAGAAGGTATCAAAAGTGAGACAAATTATTCACTTTCTAGAGAGCTCAGGAAAAAGCAGCGTTCACTACAAACTGCTAATCAATACTAAGCACCTAAATGAAGGTGCATAAGAAATTTAAAGGGATAGTAAGAGGGTTGCAAGAGATAGATCCTGACAATTATCTCCACCCAGAATCAAGTCTGGTTCGCGATTTCATTAATTTCAACAGAACAATTCTCAAAAAGTATATTCTTCCCAGGAACCAGGTTCTTCGGAACAAGGCAAAGGCTTCCAAGAAGCCTACCCCTGAGAATAAGTCAGCATGTAGGTAAGGCCTCCTGATCCGGAGTCATCTCCTTTTTCAAGAGGCATGGGCAGAGTCAGTTCAGGACCCTTTCGTACTAGAAATCATGGATGCAAGAATACAGGCTTCAGCTCTCTTCCTCAAACAGGAATTATTCTGCCTCATGTTTCAAAAACACCAGACAAAAAACAGGCCGTTTTTTACAGTGTGAAAGATTTTGAAGAGATGGGAGTTATAGTTCCAGTTCCTGAGGAAAATCAAAGCATGGGTTATTACTCTAATCTTTTTATTGTAATAAAGAAGGAAGGTACCTTTTGCCCAATTCTAGACTTTTCTGAACATGTTTCTGAGAGTTTCGTCATTCAAGATAGAAACAATCAAATCACTACTACCTTTAGTCCAACAGGGGCGGTTTATGACAACTGTGGACATAAAGGAGCCCTACCTAAATTTTACCAGTTTGATGTTTTTGCCTCAGCTGAGGCAGCCTTAGGGAGAATGGTTTTACTGACGGAGGTACCTGGTAATTAGGTGTCTACTGTGTTAATCCCACCTATTGTTTACATTGATTTTCTCATCTTGGGTATTGGTTCCTTACATTACCTTATAAATTTGTTTCTTTCATGGTTATGAGAGTCTACGAACCCACCCAATTAGTTATTGTTTCATTTTTGTTGTTAATTGTTATGACAACAGTTTTGGTTCGCACCTCTTTACCCAATGTTTCCTTTCTTTTTCCTTATTTCTCCTTCCTTTATCTGGGCTTTGTAAAATACTGGGAGAGAGAGGGAAGTGGGAAGAATACTAAAGCTTTTGTGTGGGGTTCCTTGCCTCCTCCTGGTGGCCAGGTGATGCCATTCCTAAGTGTAAAGAATTCAGTTGTAGACTCTCACATAAAAAGAAACAAATTTATCATGTAAGAATAAATTATGATTTTGCTAGTACAGAGATTGACAATCAGGTTATCATAAGGAGTTAACTATAATACAAGTGAATGAGTAAAGTGGATACTAAAGTTTAAAAATACAACATAAAACCAAATTTTACTTTAGATGTAGCACTATATTTAAAGGCTAGATTACAAGTGGTGTGCTATTTAGCGATTTCACTCACGCACAGCCATCACGAGAAGTGAATTTTTTATTACAAGATTAAAGTAAAATGTTTGCTTGTGAGTGAAAACTGATGTCCGCTAACTTCAGATATTGTAATTGTGATCTTCTCCCCATGGACTTCAATGTAGAGAGCAAACTGTAAAAAACACATCACTCACACACTAACCCAACAGGAGTTAAAATACAATGCTAACCCGAAGGTAGCTATGAATATTTTATATCTAATATTCTTCACATAGAAGAAAACGTTCTACTTATTTTTCTTAAAAATCTATTTAAAAATACACAGAATATTTTCCCCTATGTGAATAACATTGGAAAGTAAAATATTTACAGTACATACACTGTAAAACACATTATTAAATATTAAAAATGAATAAAAAAATATTTTTCATGTTTTCATTTGAGTTGAAAGGGCCCCAAAAAATATATACATATGCATATATGTGTACAGTATACATGTATGTATATAAATATTACACATAAACGGCTAGATTATCAGTTGTGCGTTAGGCTTAAAAAGCAGCATTGGCCGGTCCCAATGCTGCTTTTTAATGCCCGCTGGTATTACGAGTCTTGAAATGACAGGCTCACCGCTCACTTTTTTGGCCAGACTCGGAAATACTGCAAATCCACTTACGTCAATTGCGTATCCTATATTTTCATAGCGCCGGTATTACGAGTCTGCCAAAAAGTGAGCGGTAGACCCTCTCCTGTCAAGCCTGGTAACGCATTTTAAAGTCAGTAGTTAAGAGTTTTACACTACAACGCTGTAGCATAAAACTCAACTAAAGTGCTAAAAAGTACACTAACAGCCATAAACTACCTATTAACCCCTAAACCGAGCCCCCCCCCCCCCACATCACAAACACTAAAATAAATATTTTAACCCCTAATCTGCCGAACCGGACATCGCCGCCACTATAATAAATATATTATCCCCTAAACCGCCGCACTCCCGCATCGCAAACACTAGTTAAATATTATTAACCCCTAATCTGCCGGCCCTAACATCGCCGACACCTACCTACATTTATAAACCCCTAATCTGCTGCCCACAACGTCGGCGTCACTATATTAAATGTATTAACCCCTAAACCGAAGTCTAAACCTAACCCCCTAATTAACCCCTAATCTTCCGCCCAGTATAGCCCTTTCCATTCAAATACCTTGTCATATACCTTTTAAACCTTATAACTTTTTAAAAATATTTATTTTAATATTTTTTATTAGATATTGTACATATGAGGGTAACACTTTATTTTAATGAATTTATGTAGCTTTTAATGCAATTGTTAAAAATGTTTTAGCAGTAACCCTTTACGTGAGTGAGGTCTTCAGTCACGCTAACCCTATGAGCGTAAATTTAGTTTGCGCTTGTGCAGTCATGTTTACTTTCAACTTGAATATACGCGCGCAAGATAACGTGGTTGCAAAATTTTAATATTGTGTGCATGCTAACACTAGCCCTATGCTTGTAATGATGAAATACTTTAATATTTTAGATGTAATAATATTTCTGACTTTGCAAGTTCCTCTCACATAATCCCCATATCTCTCTCAAAACTCCCCCCTTTCTCTCACCTTCCCCTCTATCGCTCTTTCTCACTTCTCCCTCTCTCACTACCCCTCTCTCTTTCACACATTCCCTCCTCTCTCTCACACTCCCCCTCTCATTCTCTCTCTCTCTCTCTCTCTCTCTCTCTCTCTCTCTCTCAAACTCCCATTTCTCTTACACACAATGTCTATGCCAGTAACCTCATTCAATAGGAGTTCTGTCTCTATGGGCTCAATTTATCAAGCTGTTCGCAAGAGAACCGGCAGTCAGTATTTATCAAGCAGAGGTTATCAGACCGCTGCTTCCTATCTTCTTCTCCACCTCTTAGGTGGAGAATTTCAATCTCCCCGGTCTCGTCCGACCGAGGAGATTGACAGTTTCTGACTGTGCATGATTGGCTGCGTGCGTGCAGGGGGCGGCATTGCAAGCTAGCACAAAATAGCGCTCGCGTGCAATAGTAAATTCTGCCAGATTGCTGCCCACCAGAGGCGAGCTGGGGCAGTCAGGGGTGAAGATGTATTCCCCTGTCCACCCTAGCTTGATAAATCGACCTCTATAAGGCAGCTTCTATGGGGTAGATTTAACAAATGTCGAACGGACATGATTCACTATAGCGAATCATGTCCGCTCAACATCGCTAAATGCCGACAGCATACAATAGAAATGCCTGTGCAATGCCACCCCCTGCTCACCGACGGCCAATCGGTCTCTAGCAGGGGGTGTCAATCATCACGATCCGATCGGGATGATTTCAGTCCACCACCTAAAAGGTGCTTCTTAATTTCCGTTTCAGGTGAACCTGAAAAGATTGGCATAAAAAGCAGCATCCGTTGCTTAATAAATCTACCCCTATGACTGTAGAGCAGTCAGTCACTGAAACTTCACTGTCAGAGCTCTGCTAAAGCAGTTGAATGCTCTTGAAGAACTGTACATTGAAATATATGTCCTGGTTAAATTTGATTGTGCTGGACTAATAGTTGTGCCAACAAATTTAAAGGGTCAGTCTACTTGAAAATGTTGGTTTAAAAAGATAGATAATTATTTATCACCCATTCCCCAGTTGTGCATAACCAACACATTTATATTAATACACTTTTTACCTCTTTGATTTCCTTGTATCTAAGCCTCTGCAGACTGTCCCCTTATCTCAGTTATTTTTACAGACTTGCATTTTAGCCAATCAATGCTGACTCATAAAACACTCCACGGGAGTGAGCACAATGTTATCTATATGGCACACATGAACTACCACTTTATAGCTGTGAAAAGGTGTCAAAGTGCACTGAGATAAGTGGCGGCCTTTAAGGTCTTAGAAATTAGCATATGAGTCTACCTAGGTTTAGCTTTCAACAAAGAATACCAAGAGAACAAAGCAAATTTGATGATAAAAGTAAATTGGAAAGTTGTTTAAAATTGCATGCCCTATCTGAATCATGAAAATTTCATTTTGACTAGACTGTCCCTTTAACCAGGACATATATTTCAATGTGTTGGGGCCTAAAATCCCTAAATTTAGGAACCATTTCTTATTTTGTTACCTTGTTCTAGCTTAATCTGTAGCATACCACTACATACCTCTATGACACAGTGCCCCAGATTCAAGACAGCAGCAGTATCTACAGGGCAGCGCAGCTACTTCCTGCTCCACCCATCATCACACTCCTCTGCAAAAGCCTGCACGCAGTAGATGTTTACTGATTTTGCCTGGGTAATATAATTTAAAGGCAAATAAAACCCCACATTTTTCTTTCATGATTCAGATAGAACATGCAATTTTAAACAACTTTCCAATGTACTTCTATTATCGAATGTTGTTATCCTTTGTTGATAAACAGAAGGTCAGTTCAGGAGTTTGCACGTGTCGGTAGGACTATATGGCAGCTGTTTTGCAACAATGTTATACATTAGCAAGAGCACTAGATGGCAGCACTATTTCCTGTCATGTAGAGCTCCAGAAATGTGCATGCTACCTATCCAGATATCTCTTCGACAAAAAATAACATAGAAACTACGCAAATTTTATAATATAAGTAAATTGGAAACTTTTTTTAAAATTATATTCTCTGTCTGAAAAATTAAAGAAAAAAATTGGGTTTCATGTCCCTTTAAATATGCATATGTGGGGGGGCGGAGTCTGGTGGAGCCGAGATGGCCGCATAATGGTGGAGCTCCAGGCAGTATAGAGCTACAGAAGGCTGGTATGGATTAATAATAACAGCTGATGGGACTCTAAGATACAAAACTGTAGACCAGATTGCCTTGGCCATCACTTCAGAGTAAGAAGAGAAAGCAGGGAGCAGTAATGCTTCGATAAGGCAGCGGGACAAACGGAGCTGTACTGTGTCCAGAGCGGAAGCTAATGTCGGATGGCCACGTGGTGCGGTAGAGATAGTTGCTTGCCCGTATGAAGGTAAAAAGTGATCAACAGCTGGGGGAGTAATATAGAGGGCATTGGGAGCCTTATGAGTGATGAAGCTTGTCAGCAGGAAGATTTTATTAAAAAATGTGCTCACATACACCATAAAAAAAAGGCGCCAATGCAATGTAAAAGAGCAAGTAAGAGGGCGACACTAAAATAAGTCTCCAGAATTCAAGTTCTTTGTAGATAGTGACAGGGGTCTTCACAGTGGTAGACGGGCAACACAGGAAGTAATGGTGCTGGTATTGTAAGAGGAGAGACAAAAGTCAGATAGCTTAACAAGCAAGATAAGCTTCTCAGAAGGGCACACTTTGAGAGAGGATATCACCTCATATACAAATGACATAGAGCTTTTTTATTATACCAGAAAATAATAGCTACGAAGAGAGACTTTACTAACTATAAAAAGTTATCAGTATGGCAGCTAAAAGAAATGCAAAGGCAACGCCGCTAGGCAAACAAACCACAGCCCCCATCATTTTTTTTAAATCTAGCAGAGGAGAGAGATCCCCAGAGCAACTTTCACCCAGATCAGAGGGGGAACAAGCTTCTACAGCAGGTGACCCCACGGAAATGTACAGTCAAGCCCCTTTAACGAAAGCTGACCTTGATAATCTGGTGTCGAAGCAGGATATTTCCATTAATTTTGAGAAGCTCCTTGAGAAAATGGAAACATTGCAAAACACAGTTACAAGTAGCCTGAATGATCTTTAACAAGAGATGGGGAAACTTGGTTCCAGAGTAAACTCTTTGAAGAAAATGGAGATGCTCTAGCAGACGGTTTAAATGAAATTGTAAGCCAGACAAATGCCCAACGACAGGATATAGAAGATATGATATCTATGACAAGTTGGAAGATTTGGAGAATAGGAGTTGCCGATGTAATATTCGGTTGAAGGACGTACCAGAATCAGTGACTCCTAAAGAATTATATACATATTTGCTCGCTTTGTTTCATGGAATAACGGGCAATGATGACGAAAATAAGTTCCAAATGGAAAGAGCTCATAATGTGGTTCAGTTTTACCAGGACTTATGCTTAAGAACTTTGCAGAGGAGGGGTGCCCTTAGGCCCCTTACTTCGCAACTAAGGAAGGCCCAAATACCATATAGATGGGGCTTCCCTTTTGCTCTGCATATCAACTGGGAGAACAGATTGATGACCATTAAAGAGCCGGAAGAAATTCCAGACATCTGTAGAAAATTTAAATTGGATATCCCAGATCTTCCACAACAACAATCTACCGGAGGAAGGGAAGAGAGAGGCAGACCGCCTTTCCAGAAAAAATGGGCGAAAGTGCCTGAGAAGAGACGGAAGACATGAAATTTTTGGTGATAGATTATGAAAGAAAACAAAGGAAGAGAGAGGATTACAAGATAAAGGAAGGTTGGGGATGCCTCATGCATTTCAAATGGACTACAGACTCCCAAATTTAGGGAGACATAAGCTAGGAGTGCAGGGACACTACAAATCATCGGACAGATGAGTACAATTTAATTACATGTTGGTTACAATATTCTGCTTTGTTTGCTATATATAAATGAGAGAAGTCATGTTTTTCTTTTCGTAAAAATGTGACACAATTTATATGGGCCTTTGTAAATAGATTAGGAGCAAAGATGGATGAAAACCGTTTTAAAAGACTTTACCTAAAGTAAATGCTAGCCTTAAATGTATAGGAGAATGTTTAAAGAAGTTATACTGCTTGTTTAGGTTATTATAATGCAATATGTTGTTATTACAGTGACATTTATTGTTTATGGGTTATGTTTTGTTGGGTTATTAAATGTTTTTTACCAGGGGGTGCCATTTATGGTTAGAAAAAAGGGTAGACAGGTAAGGATAAAAGGAGGTGAAGGTAGATCGGGGACACATAATGAAGGACAGGGTCCTCTGTATATTTTAGATAACTTCTCAAAAGTGGGGGATGAAAGACAAAGAGGGGGGGAGAGAAAGATTAGCAATTGCAAATAATTTGGTACTCCTATCACATAACGTGAGAGGGCTCAATACGGATGTTAAAAGAAAGACGGCCATGTCACAGTATTTGAAAGTTAAAGCCAAAATAATATTTTTGCAGGAGACACATTTTGTGAAATCGACTATCCCAAAATTTTGGTCGCATCATTTTCCTTTACATTATCATGCTACAGCGGATACCAAAAAAAGGGGGGTATCAATATTGATACATAGATCATTGGATTTTGAGTTGGATAGGGTAGTCAGAGATAAGGAGGGACGATATGTAGTAGTTCAGGGAACGCTCCAGGGAACAAAGCTAACACTCTGTAATTTGTATGCCCCGAACGAATCACAGAATTTGTTTTTTTCGGGGATATCTGCACTGCTCACACAATGGTCACAGACTAGATTAATAGTGGCTGGGGACTTCAATGTTAATGAGAAAAAATAAGCAGAAGTCCCAAGAGGTAAATAAAAATTCAGGCTTTATTTAATCCAATTAAGAACTGCAAAAAAAGTAAAAAGACTTAAAAAAAGAATGTATTGGTCAGTCTTACGCGTTTCGGCTAGCTGTTGCCGTAATCATAGACTATAACAAGTGAACATTCATAAGTCTTTATATACGTCATCAATTACTTACTTAAACTTATTCAGCTGTTCACATAACTAACAGGCATATAACTGCAATGCTAGGGGTACATGGGAAAGCATTCACTTAGCTGCTATATTTAACAATTTACGACTATCTATTACATATATATTCAATATAGACAGAAAAACCAGAAAAAGATTTTTATGCACAGGTCCTTTTTTATCTCCTTTTAGAGAGTTATCTCAAATTTTTTTACTCTTAAATAATCTGTTAACAATTGTATCCATAGATAAAGATTATTTAAAAAAAATTTCTGTCTATATTGAATATATATGTAATAGATAGTCGTAAATTGTTAAATATAGCAGCTAAGTGAATGCATTCCCATGTACCCCTAGCATTGCAGTTCTATGCCTGTTAGTTATGTGAACAGCTGAATAAGTTTAAGTAAGTAATTGATGACGTATATAAAGACTTATGAATGTTCACTTGTTATAGTCTATGATTACGGCAACAGCTAGCCGAAACGCGTAAGACTGACCAATACATTCTTTTATTAAGTCTTTTTACTTTTTTTGCTGTTCTTAATTGGATTAAATAAAGCCTGAATTTTTATTTACCTCTTGGGACTTCTGCTTATTTTTTCTCATTTACTACTAAGGGCTGTGAGGAGCCCGGTGCTAACTGTCCCTGAGGTGTTTGGTAGAGCTTTACATATAGCCTTGGAGCCGTTCGTTGTGGAGGATTGCTAAAGAGAATACCGGAGAAGCTGACGTCACGTCCGGTGGAAGTCCCGCACCCGCATAGTAGCAGAACCGAAGGAGACGTGAGTTTGACGGTCGCGCCTAATAGCGTGGCCGTCCTTCTATCTGTATTCAGGTTTTGCCTACCTGGGAGGAAGCAGGAGCCTTCAGCCTGCACCGGCAGAAGTACCAGGAGAAGGACTAAGACTACTTTGCATAAGTACGGGTGAAGCCCGAGATGTGACCGCTGCATTTATATCACTTTATGTTTGTTGGTAACCGCCATGTCAAGTGCATTAAGTGACTGTTGAATTCTCTGTTATCTCTTTTATTGATTCTATGAGGCTCCTATACTTATGTTCTGCATATACAGCGTGATACCCTTCATTTACCAACTTCAATGTTAACATGGCTTCTTTTGGTGGGTCAGAGGGGTCAAATATATCAAATAAACAACATAGACACAACAGCATTGTCAAATCAATACGACGCTCATTGGAAGAGCAAGGATTGGTAAACTCATGGGAGGCCTTGGGTAAATTAGAACATGATTTCACCTATTACTCACCCGCTCACAAAATATACACAACACTTGACTATATATACGTTAGTCAAATTCTAGTACCGAACTTAGTGACAACACAAACTCAGACATGTGTATGGTCTGATCATTCAATCATACAGTTGGAACTTGAGGGACTTGTGCACTTCTCTAGACAAAGATCATGGACATACAACCCGACTTTGATGAAAGACCCTGAGATATATGGTAGGATTCAAAAGGCGCTGAGTGAATATTGGGAGGTGAATGAAGGATCAGTAGAAAATCAGTTAGTGACATGGGCTGCTCATAAGGCTGTATTGAGGGGACTGTTGATAAAGGAAAAGGCTATGAAGACCAAAAAAAATGATGGGACTAGCTAACACACTACAGGGGGAGGTGGAGCAATTAGAGAAGGAGCACCAACGTACACTTTCTGAGAGTGTATAAAAGAAGTTGGTTTTAAAGAGGAGGGAACTAGCTACCCTACTAAACGATGCCTCAGTCAGAGCCGCTATGTGGCTAAAAGCTCATTATTTCATGTGTGCAAACAAGCTGGACAGATACTTGCCGCATAAACTGAGGGAGAGAAATAAATTCTTCTCAATCCCTAAGCTGGTCACTTCAAGAGGGAAATAGCAGGAAATAGCGGATAGCTTTGCTCAGTATTATGAACAATTATATGATGGGAATAAAGTTAAGGTAGGTAATTAGGAAACCCAAATATCTGAGTTCCTAGATAAAGCTAATCTGAAAACTGTAGCGGCAGTAGATTTAGAGAACCTTAATTCTAAAATAACAATTGGGGAAGTATTGGGAGTAATTAAAGACTTAAAGGTGGGTAAGGCGGCAGGGCCTGACGGTCTGACGGGTGAATATTACAAAGTGTTTAAGAAAGAACTGACACCTCACCTAACCAATATATGTAATGGGTTTATGGAAGGCCGGAATGTACCTAGAGAAATGCTTCAGGCAAAGATTATTGTAATACCCAAAAGCGGGAAAAATGGCAAACAGACTGAAGCAGATCTTACCCACGTTAATCCATCAAGATCAGGTGGGGTTTGTTCAAGATAGGGAAGAGCTGGATAATGTTAGGAGAACGCTTACTCTATTAGATTATTTGAATGTAAAAGAAACTCCAGCTCTACTCCTGTCGTTAGACGCGGAAAAAGCGTTCGACAGGGTAGACTGGAAGTTCATGTTTAGAGTTCTGACGGCCATGGGTTTTAGAGGCGCATTTATGAAAGCATTAGGGAGCATGTATTCAAGTCCGACGGCGGTAGTAGGTGCAGCGGGTTATATATCAAAATGCATAGATATTCGGAATGGGACGAGACAAGGTTGCCCGCTGTCGCCGCTGATATTCGCAATTTGTATTGAGCCGCTAGCTGCTAGTATCAGGAATGTGAGAGAAATATCGGGAGTGCAAATAGGAACTTCCGAATATAAATCTATGCTATTCGCTGACGATGTCTTACTGACAATCACCAAACCTATGAGGTCTCTGCCGCATCTCTATAGAGTGTTAGAAAACTACTCAGAGATTTCGGGATACAAGATAAATTCTGACAAGTGTGAGGCATTGGCAGTCCATCTGTCTCCACACACTAAGAAAACGATTGAACTAAACTTTACATTCTCCTGGACAAATACATCACATATTTGGGGGTTAAGATTGGAAACAAGGTGGCAGATCTATATAAGTTAAATTATATCCCAGTTTATAATACTATCAGAAAGGACCTGAGGAAATGGAGAAAAGGTAATTTTTCATGGTATGGGAAACTTATGTCCATCAAAATGAATGTCCTCCCAAGACTAATGTATCTGTTTAGGGCCATACCGATTAGTATTCCTTTACCAGAGCTAGAAACCTTGCAAACTGATATTTTGAAGAGGAGAGGGAAGGCCGAGAATAGCTTCACAGTTGTTGAAATTGCACAGGCAGGGGGTGTGGGAGTTCCAAATTTGGTAGAGTATTATCAGGCCGCCAGGTTGGCGCAGACGGTTATTTTAAGTAAACAACATAATGAACTGGTGTGGCTGCAAATAGAGGCGGAGATATTAGGTAGTCCTAGAGCAGCAGACATTCTATGGGATTCGGAGGCAGGTACCAAATCAAGAGAGTATAGGTCACCAATAACATTAGAAGCAGTAAGATTGTGGGATAGGGCCATGAAAGGGTTGTGTCTGAGTAGGAGTGATTCAGTGTTAAGACCGGTTAGGTTCTTACTGCCAAAAGACTTGAGAAAAACAGTAGATAAGTGGGCAAACAAAGGACTGTACAGGGTGGCTGACTATCTTACGGGTTCCAAAATGCTCATGTTTACTACAATTAGAGATCAAATAAAGCCGGAGCAGTTACATTGGTTTATGTATCTACAGATTAGTTCAGCAATAGCAGCATACATGTCGCATAAACAGAATCATCAGCTCACAGAATTAGAGAGAATGGTAGTGAGTCCCAATAGAGGGAAAAAACTGATTTCTCGGATATATGTACTAATACAAAGAGCTAAACGCGATATTAAATTAACGACAGACAAATGGGAGAGAGAGACAACAGAAAGGTGGGAAGCAGATGATTGGAATGAGTTGATGGTGAACTCTTATAAAGGATTGATTAGTGCAGGCATGAAAGAAAATTGTATAAAGGTAATGTTTAGATGGTATTTGACGCCGGAAAGGACTGCCCACTTCGCAATAGGGCTTAATGGACACTGTTACAGAGGTTGTCAAGTAAGGGGGACATATAAACACATGTTGTGGGAGTGTCAGGAGGTCCAACCACTGTGGGGGAAATTATCAGACTTAATAAGCAAATTGTTAGATGAGAAAGTGAATCTCACAATGACTCAAGCTTTACTACATGAAAGGGTGAAGCCATTTAACTTAGCAATTAATAAATTTATCAGGATACTTTGCACATGTTTGAGAATTTGCATTGCCAGAAATTGGAAAGTGAGGGCGCCATCATGGCAAGAAGTGATGGGGAAAATTACAGAGACATACACTATGTCAGAATTAGCTGCATGGTCACAGGGGCAGCCTGAGCAGTTCCATAAGATTTGGTTTTATTGGATACTGAGGTCTGATCACTAAGGAAGATAGATAGAAAGGAGATAGTAACACACTTGACTAATTGAGAAATCTACGAAAGGGATAAGAGTTTTACCATCACAAAAGGAAGTAGAGGAGATATTCAGACATTGTTACCTTATAAGGTTTAATAGGTATATTAGAGCAATAATGGCACCTTCTGGTAGGGAAGGGGAGAGTATTAGTGGGGGCGGGGGTAGGGAAAATTATTACTGGATTGCAACTAAAAGTACATTGTGGCAAGGGTTTTAAGATGACCTATAGATGCATAAGTTCAGAGTGATATGAGATTTATGTAACCTGAAACCCTGTTGTGTTTGGTTTTGTGACAAATACTATTAGAAATCATCTGTACAAAAGGATTAATATGATGTTTACTGTTTTGTTAAAACTGTGTTGTAAACAAATAAGAATAATAAAAAATATTTCAACATAAATATGCATATGTGTAACTGTAAATGTAATAAAAGGGGGGGGGGGGCAGCCTGGCGAAATTTTGTATTTGTCCCAGACGACCAGATGACAAAATTTTTTATACAGTCAAATATTTTTATCTATATAAAAAATATACACCTAGATTATGAGTCTTGCGTTAGCCTTAAAAAGCAGCGTTGAGGGGTCACAACGCTGCTTTTTAATGCCCGCTGGTATTACGAGTCAGGCAGGAAAGGGTCTACTGCTTACTTTTTTTCCACGATTTTAGCTTACCGCAAATCCCCTTACGTCAATTGCGTATCCTATCTTTTTAATGGGATTTGCCTAACGTCGGTATTACGATCACCTGAAAAAGTGAGCGGTAGACCCTCTCCTGTCCAGACTCCTACCGCATATAAAAGTCAGTAGTTAAGAGTTTTATGGGCTAACGCCGTAACATAAAGCTCTTAACTAAAGTGCTACAAAGTACACTAACACCCATAAACTACCTATTAACCCCTAAACCAAGGCCCCCCCCACATCGCAAACACTATAATAAATTTATTTAACCCCTAATCTGCTGACCGGACATCGCCGCCACTTTAATAAATGTATCAACCCCTAAACTGCCACACTCCCGCCTCGCAAACACTAGTTACATTTTATTAACCCCTAATCTGCCATCCCTAACATCGCAGACACCTACCTACATTTATTAACCCTTAATCTGCCACCCCCAACGGCGCCGCTACTATATTAAATTTATTAACCCCTAAATCTAAATCTAACCCCCCTAACTTAAATATAATTTAAATACAACGAAATTAAATTACTACTATAAAATAAATTAATCCTATTTAAAACTAAATACTTACCTATAAAATAAACCCTAAGATAGCTACAATATAAATAATAATTACATTGTAGCCATTTTAGGGTTTATTTATTATTTTACAGGCAACATTGTATTTATTTTAACTAGGTACGATAGTTATTAAATAGTTATTAACTATTTAATAACTACCTAGCTAAAATAAGTACAAAAGTACCTGTAAAATAAACCCTAACCTAAGTTACAATTACACCTAACACTACACTATAATTAAATTAATTGCCTAAACTACCTACAATTAATTACAATTAAATTAAATAAACTAAATTACGAAAAAAACAAACAAACACTAAATTACAGAAAATAAAAAAAGAATTTCAAGAATTTTAAATTAATTACACCTAATCTAATCCCCTTAATAAAATAAAAAAAGCCCCCCAAAATAATAAAATTCCCTACCCTATACTAAATTACAAATAGCCCTTAAAAGGGCTTTTTGCGGGGCATTGCCCCAAAGTAATCAGCTCTTTCACTTGTAAAAAAAAATACAATACCCCCCCAACATTAAAACCCACCACCCACACACCCAACCCTGCTCTAAAACCCACCTAATCCCCCCTTAAAAAAACCTAACACAACCCCTTTGAAGATCACCCTACCTTGAGCCGTCTTCACTCAGCCGGGCACAAGTGGTCCTCCAGAGGGTCTGAAGTCTTCATCCTATCCAGCCAGAAGAGGACATCCAGACCGGCAGAAGGCTTCATCCAGGCGGCATCATCTATCTTCATCCTTCCGGAGCGGGTCCATCTTCAAGACATCCGACGCGGAGCATCCTCTTCATCCGACGGCCGACGACTGAATGACTGGTCCTTTAAGTGACGTCATCCAAGATGGCGTCCCTTGAATTCCGATTGGCTGATAGAATCCTATCAGCCAATCGGAATTAAGGAAGGAAAAATCTTATTAGCTGATGCAATCAGCCAATAGGATTGAAGTTCAATCCTATTGGCTGATCCAATCAGCCAATAAGATTGAGCTCGCATCAATTGGCATCAGCCAATAGGATTTTTCCTACCTTAATTTCGATTAGCTGATAGGATTCTATCAGCCAATCGGAATTCAAGGGACACCATCTTGGATGACGTCACTTAAAGGACCAGTCATTCAGTCGTCGGCCGTCGGATGAAGAGGATGCTCCGCGTCGGATGTCTTGAAGATGGACCCGCTCCGGAAGGACGAAGATAGAAGATGCCGCCTGGATGAAGCCTTCTGCCGGTCTGGATGTCCTCTTCTGGCCGGATAGGATGAAGACTTCGGACCCTCTGGAGGACCACTTGTGCCCGGCTGGGTGAAGACGGCTCAAGGCAGGGTGATCTTCAAGGGGGTAGTATTAGGGTTTTTTAAGGGGGGATTGGGTGGGTTTTAGAGTAGGGTTGGGTGTGTGGGTGGTGGATTTTAATGTTGGGGGGCTATTGTATTTTTTTTTACAGGTGAAAGAGCTGATTACTTTGGGGCAATGCCCCGCAAAAGGCCCTTTTAAGGACTATTTGTAATTTAGTATAGGGTAGGGAATTTTATTATTTTGGGGGGCTTTTTTATTTTATTAGGGGGATTAGATTAGGTGCAATTAGTTTAAAATTCTTGTAATTCTTTTTTATTTTCTGTAGTTTAGTGTGTTTTTTTTCTGTAATTTAGTTTATTTAACCCCTTAATGACAAGTGACGTACCAGGTACGTCCTGCAAAAACTTGCAGTTAGTGACAATGGACGTACCTGGTACGTCACTTGTCTAAGAGAGTGCTGGAAGCGATCGCAATCGCTTCCAGCAGCTCTCAGGGTATTGCAGTGATGCTTCGATATTGAGGCATCCTGCAATACCCTTTAGAAAGCATCCGATGCAGAGAGAGCCACTCTGTGGCCCTCTCTGCACCGGTAGCGATGGTGCCGGTTCGTTGGTGGGTGGGAGCGCAACAGGGAGGCGGGTGGGCGGCCCATCGCTACCCGGCATCCGGCTCCTGTAAGTGCAATGTGCACGCCGGGTGCCGGGAGCGTGCGGGGGGCGCGCATGCGCGTGCGCGTGCGCGTGCGGGTGCGCGTGCGCGCGCGCGATTACCTACCCACACTGACACCAATGAGTGGGAAGAGGGGGGAAAAAGGAAATATATTAGGATCTGGGGGGGGAGGGGGTTGGGGTATTGTGGGGGGCTGCTACACTACAGAAAAATTTAACCTATCAATAAAAGATTAAAAAAAACACTTTTTTGGGGGGCAAATTGGGTACTGGCAGACAGCTGCCAGTACCCAAGATGGCGGCAATTAGGTAGGGGAGAGGGTTAGAGAGCTGGGGGGGGGGATCATGGAGGTTGGGGCTAAGGCAGGAGTCCATCACAGCTAAAACATTTTATTTTTTTTTATTAAAAAAAAGAAAAACTCCTTTTATTTAGTACTGGCAGACTTTCTGCCAGTACTTAAGATGGCGGGGACAATTGTGGGGTGGGGGAGGGAAGAGAACTGTTTGGGAGGGATCAGGGGGTGGGATGTGTCAGGTGGGAGGCTGATCTCTACCCTAAAGCTAAAATTAACCCTGCAAGCTCCCTACAAGCTACCTAATTTAACCCCTTAACTGCTGGGCATAATTTACGTGTGGTGCGCAGCAGCATTTAGCGGCCTTCTACTTACCAAAAAGCAACCCCAAAGCCATATAAGTCTGCTATTTCTGAACAAAGGGGATCCCAAAGAAGCATTTACAACCATTTGTGCCTTAATTGCAGAAGCTGTTTGTAAATAATTTCAGTGGGAAACCTAAAGTTTGTGACAAAATTTGTGAAAAAGTGAACTTTTTTTTTTATTTGATGACATTTGGCGGTGAAATGGTGGCATGAAATATACCAAAATGGGCCTAGATCAATACTTTGGGTTGTCTTCTAAAAAAAAATATATACATGTCAAGGGATATTCAGGTATTCCTGACAGATATCAGGGTTCCAATGTAACTAGCGCTAATTTTGAAAAAAAGTTGTTTGGAAATAGCAAAGTGCTACTTGTATTTATGGCCCTATAACTTGCAAAAAAAGTAAAGAACATGTAAACATTGGGTATTTCTAAACTCAGGACAAAATTTAGAAACTATTTAGCATAGGTGTTTTTTGGTGATTGTAGATGTGTAACAGATTTTGGGGGTCAAAGTTAGAAAAAGTGTGTTTTTTTCAATTTTTTCCTCATATTTTATATTTTTTTTATAGGAAATTATAAGATATGATGAAAATAATGGTATCCTTAGAAAGTCCATTTAATGGCGAGAAAAACGGTATATAATATGTGTGGGTACAGTAAATGAGTAAGAGGGAAATTACAGCTAAACACAAACACTGCAGAAATGTAAAAATAGCCATTGTCATTAAGGGTAAGAAAATTGAAAAATGGTCCGGTCATTAAGGGGTTAATTTAATTGTAATTAATTGTAGGTAGTTTAGGTAATTAGTTTAATTATAGTGTAGTGTTAGGTGTAATTGTAACTTAGGTTAGGGTTTATTTTACAGGTACTTTTGTACTTATTTTAGCTAGGTAGTTATTAAATAGTTAATAACTATTTAATAACTATTGTACCTAGTTAAAATAAATACAAAGTTGCCTGTAAAATAAAAATAAACCCTAAGATGGCTACAATGTAATTATTATTTATATTATAGCTATCATAGGGTTTATTTTATAGGTAAGTTTTTAGTTTTAAATAGGATTAATTTATTTAATAGTAGTAAATTTATTTAGATGGATTTAAATTATATTTAAGTTAGTGTTAGGGTTAGACTTAGGTTTATAATGTAGGTGTCGGCGATGTTGGGGGCAGTAGATTAGGAGTTTATAAGTATAATGTAGGTGGCAGCGGTGTCCGTAGCGGCAGATTAGGGGTTAATAATTATAATGTAGGTGTCACGATAGCGGGGGCGGCAGATTAGGGGTTAATAAGTGTAAGATTAGGGGTGTTTAGACTCGGGGTTCATGTTAGGGTGTTAGGTGCAGACATAAATTTCATTTTCCCATAGGAAACAATGGGGCTGCGTTAGGAGCTGAACGCTGCTTTTTTGCAGCCAACTCAGCCCCATTGTTTCCTATGGGGAAATCGTGCACAAGCACGTTTTGCCAGCTTACCACTACCGTAAGCAACGCTCGTATTACAGTGAGATGTGGAGCTAAATTTTGCTTAACACTCACTTTTCTGAGGCTAACGCCGTCTTGAAGAAAACCTGTAATACCAGCGTTGGCTTAAGTGAGCGGTAAGAAAAAAAGGCTTGTTAGCCCCGCACAGCCTTACCGACAAAAACTCGTAATCTAGGCGATAATTTGTATTAAATGTGTATAAATTAGTGTTATATGAGTGATATATAGTATGGTTGTGATATCCATTTAAAAGTATAGGGTGCACTAAAGAGATGTCGGCTGCGCTAAATCTTCTCTGGTGAATCTGTTTTACCATGGACTTGTAATATCAATTTGCAAGCTAATGTGAGTGTGGTCCAGCTATATTGATATCACAGCCTACACTATCATTAGCATTCCACTTGTAATTTGCATCATTGTGTCACTAGTCGCTATAGGCGCTAGTGTTGCTATTTGAATGATACTGATGCCTCTAGTGCAAGATTAGATACTGTTATTGTTTGAATTACTTCATTTTTATGAACTTTTAGTTGCTTTGATTACAAAATGTTTGAATTGGTTACATACTATTTTGTATTTGGTCAGTGCAAAAAGATATGTCATGTTTAACATCTATATTTCAAGCTTGTTGCTATGAATGATAAACAGATTTTTCGATTTGTAATACGCGTGCAAATTAATACATCTGTAATATTTCAATATCTTGCGCTTGTGCATATTAGAGCACCTCTTGTAATCTAGCTCTCTGTGTTTAAGGAAGGGAGACCTAAACTATCTTAAAAGTTTTGCATAGTGATGTCATCATCTTGTGTGATATTTGGGAAGGCACCTAAATTATATATTGATAAATCACAAAAAGAAGAAGCAGCACCACCACCAAGATATCTTCAACAGATTTATTCGTGCAAACTGCACAGTATCCAAGCCAGACCAAAAAAATTGCAATGTTTCGGACTTAATCATGCATAGTTACACCTAAAGTTAATACAGCTTAAATACACCTATGAACCACACCCACCATACATCATATCTGTAGCACACCTGATATGATGCCATCAAGTGTTCATTAACAAAATTACAATAACAAAATATCAATGTCAGTCTAACAATATACAGCTAATAATTAATCAATAAGATTAAACATAATTTTCCTAGAGCACAATACAATTATATGATACAGAATTACACCATTCACCACAATTAATATGGTGTAACCCCTTAAAGGCATAGAGATCAATCAAGCTCTCTATTCATCCCCTTAGGGTACATGGTATCTAATTTACTTATCCAAAAGACTTCTCTTATTTTTAACCTCTTGGTTCAATCCCCACCTCGTCTAAGGTGTCCTACCTGTTCCAATATTTGAAACCTCAACTGAGATAAATTGTGCCCTGCAGATAAAAAATGATTGGCAACTGGGGCGTCTAATTTTTTTGTTCTTATATTGCTTTTATGCTGAGTTATCCGTTCACAGACTGTGTGGGTGGTCTCCCCAACATACCCCAATCCACATGGGCATTTGATGTAATATACCGCAAAGTCAGTGTTGCAAGTATAGTGTCCCCTGATGTCAAATTTTTTACCCATGCAAGGATGACTAAATGTAGGGCCCTTAATTATATTATTGCAGTTGGAACAATCAAGGCATGGAAAACAGCTAGAGTTCTTTTTGCCAATAAAGCCTTGCACTAAGGCCTTCGAAGGGCCAATATCGGCATGTACCAATAAATCTTTCAGATTTCTGCCTCTTTTAATGGCAGGCATAGGTGGCTCTCTAAACTCCAGTACACCGGGGTTGTAGGTCTGTAATATATGCTCAATTTCGAATACTGGCTGACAAAGATTAATCTATTAGACTTCTTTTTCTCTTTAGCCCCTTTCTGTTCCAATACATTTTGCCTGGGAATTTGTCTCACATCTTCAATTTCTTTTTGTATTAAGATTGATGGATAACCCCTAACCCTGAAGCGGTCACCCATTTCTGCTAATCTTTGCTCTACAGGGCCTGTCTCAGAGACAATCCTTTTTACCCTTAAGAGTTGGCTCCTAGGGAGAGACCTAATCAAAGAAGGGGGATGCATACTGTTATAGTGCAAGAGAGTGTTGCAATCTGTTTCTTTCTTGTGTAGATCCACTACAAGACCCTGAGTACTTTTAAGTACCCTAGTATCAAGGATAACAACACTCTCCTCACTACATACCAATTTCAATTTAATATGACAGGTAGCGGAGTTTAGATCATTAACAAATTCTTCCAAGGTTCCAATGTCGCCCAACCATACGCCAAAGACGTCATCAATGTATCGCCATTGTGTAAATATAATCGTGTACAGAATTACAGTAATGGTGATAGTGGTACTTTAACCATTAATGAAAGAACGGCCCTTGCTAACCTTAGAAGGAATAAACAACTAATTATTAAGGGGGCAGATAAGGGTGGAGCCACTGTGCTCTTGGATAAACAATATTATGTTAATGAGATCTATACCCAATTATCTGATAGTGAGGTTTATTAAAAATTAGCATATAATCATTAGCAGCTAAATTTGGCATCATTGATAATGATACTGCACAGTTTCTAATAAATACAGAGGAAATTACCCCTGTCCTTTACACCCTCCCTAAGGTCCATAAAAGTGTTACTGCCCCGCCTGGATGCCCTATTGTGTCAGAAATGGGGTCTTCATTATCTAAAGTATCTATATACTTAGATAGGGTATTGAGACCATATGTAAATTCTAGCTCTTACATCAAGGACACTGGGGATTTTTTATTGAAATTACAAGATCTACCATTTGAAAATACTAAAGGGATTCTTATTAGCTTAGATGTGACTTCATTGTACACATCAATTACACATGAAGCTGGCATTGGTGCTGTAAGTAAAATAATGAGTCAAGATGACAGATACAATACCCTACATAGGGAGTTTATTTTACAGTTGTTAAGTATCGTCTTGCGCTGTAATTATTTTTTATTTGAAGATCATTATTACTTGCAGTTACAAGCCACAACTATGGGTTCCAGTGTTGCCCCTACATACGCCAACATATATATGAATATATATGAGGAACATTTTGTTTATGGTCATCCATTATTTTTACAGTATGGCGCCACCTGGTGGCGATACATTGATGACGTCTTGGCGTATGGTTGGGCAACATTGGAACTTTGGAAGAAATTGTTAATGATCTAAACTCTGCTACCTGTCATATTAAATTAAAATTGGTATGTAGTGAGGAGAGTGTTGTTTTCCTTGATACTAGGGTACTTAAAAGTACTCAGGGTCTTGTAGTGGATCTACACAAGAAAGAAACAGATTGCAACACTCTCTTGCACTATAACAGTATGCATCCCCCTTTTTTGATTAGGTCTCTCCCTAGGAGCCAACTCTTAAGGGTAAAAAGGATTGTCTCTGAGACAGGCCCTGTAGAGCAAAGATTAGCAGAAATGGGTGACCGCTTCAGGGTTAGGGGTTATCCATCAATCTTAATACAAAAAGAAATTGAAGATGTGAGACAAATTCTTAGGCAAAATTTATTGGAACAGAAAGGGGGTAAAGAAAAAAAGAAGTCTAATAGATTAATCTTTGTCAGCCAGTATTCGAAATTGAGCAATAGGATAAGTAAAATAATTTCCAAACATTGGCATATATTATAGACCAACAACCCCGGTGTACTGGAGTTTAGAGAGTCACCTATGCCTGCCTTTAAAAGAGGCAGAAATCTGAAATATTTATTGGTATATGCCAATATTGGCCCTTTGAAGGCCTTAGTGCAAGGCTTCATTGGCAAAAAGAACTCTGGCTGTTTTCCATGCCTTGGTTGTTACAACTGCAATAATATAATTAAGGGCCCTACATTTAGTCATCCTAGCACAGGTAAAAAATTTGACATCAGGGGACACTATACTTGCAACACTGACTTTGTGGTATATTACATCAAATGTGGATTGGGGTATGTTGGGGAGACCACCCGCACAGTCCGTGAGTGGATAACTCAGCATAAAAGCAGTATAAGAACAAAAAAATTAGACACCCCAGTTGCCAATTATTTTTTATCTGCAGGGCACAATTTAACTCAATTGTAGTTTTAAATATTGGAACAGGTAGGACACCTTAGACGAGGTAGGGATAGAACCAAAAGGTTAAAAATAAGACAAGTCTTTTGGATTAGTAAATTAGATACCATTTACCCTAAGGGGATGAATAGGGAGCTTGATTGGTCTCTATGCCTTTAAGGGGTTACGCCATATTATTTGTGGTGAATGATGTAATTCTGTATCATATTATTATTTATTATTATACTTTATTTATGAAGCGCAATCATATTCCGCAGCGCTGTCCATGGATACAGATCATTTAAATAAAACAATAGTATAAAACTTCTAAGACTAAGAGACAGGACAGAATTTACAAACACATACAGGAGGAATCGAGGGCCCTATTCCCGTGGGAACTTACAATCTAGAAGGGTAGGTGGTTGAGAAACATGAGGTGAGGACTGCAAGATTGAGAAAGATGTTAATGCAGAGTTAGAGGAGGGAAATGTTGTTAGGTAAAAGGAATATTATTGAGTTGGGTGGTAGGCTTCTCTGAACAGAAAAGTCTTCAGAGAGCATTTAAAGGAAGAAAGATTTGGGCAAAGCCTGACAGCACGAGGGAGAGTTTTCCAGAGGGTAGGTGCTGAACGACAGAAGTCCTGCAGTCTAGCATGAGAGGAGGTGATAGTCGCAGAAGCAAGGAGCAGGTCATTGTTGGATCTTAGTGGGTGGGCTGGAGTATACTTGCTGATTAGAGAGGATAGGTAGTGGGGAGCGGAGTTGGTGAGTTCTTTGTATGCAAGGATGAGAATTTTGAACTTAATTCTGCTGTGTATGGGGAGCCAATGAAGGGACTCACAGAGAGGTGCAGCAGATACAGAGCGACAGGAAAGGTGGATCAGTCTGGCAGAGGCATTTAGGATGGATTGAAGAGGGGAGAGGCGGGAAAGAGGAAGGCCTGTAAGTAGGTTATTGCAGTAGTCAAGTCGGGAAATAACAAGGGAGTGGATTATTTGCTTTGTGGTGTTAGCGCACAGAAAAGGTTGCGTAGATGGTTGCGGCAGGATGTAGAAAGCTATTGGATATGGGGGGTGAAGGATAGATTTGAGTCAAGTGTAACTCCGAGGCAGCGGACTTGGGGCGATGGGGAAATGGTGATGCTGTCAACAGAGATAGAGAAGTCACAGGTCGGCGTAGAGCTTAAGGGGGGTATAAGAAGGAGCTCAGTCTTGGACATGTTAATCTTTAGGTGGTGCGAGGCCATCCAGGAAGAAATACCAGATAAGCAGTTGCTGACATGAGAAAGGACAGAGGGAAAGAGAGCAGGGGTGGAGAGGTAGATCTGGGTGTCATCAGCATAGAGGTGATATTTGAAGACATAACTGTCGATAAGTTTACCCAGTGAAGAAGTTTAAATGGAGAAGAGTAGAGGACCCAGAACAGATCCTTGAGGTACTCCAACAGACAGAGGCATTAGAGAGGAGGAGTCATTGGCAAATGACCCAAATTGTATTGTGCTCTAGGAAATTTATGTTTAATCTTATTGATTAATTATTAGCTGTATATTGTTAGACTGACATTGATATTTTGTTATTGTAATTTTGTTAATGACCACTTGATGGCATCATATCAGGTGTGCTACAGGTATGATGTATGGTGGGTGTGGTTCATAGGTGTATTTAAGCTGTATTAACTTTAGGTGTAACTATGCATGATTAAGGACTAAGTCCGAAACGTTGCTATTTTTTTGGTCTGGCTTGGATACTGTGCAGTTTGCACGAATAAATCTGTTAAAGATATCTTGGTGGTGCTGCTTCTTATTTTTGTGATTTATGCTTATTTGGGTACTGTGCAGTACCCTTGAAGCTCGCACACCTCCCTGATCCCAGGTACTGGAAATCTTCTTTGGACTTCCTAAATTATATATTGAGGTATAGTAGTAGGAGACTGAGCCTTTACAGTTCTTGATACTAGAAATGCATCCCTTTTGAGTCATCTGTCTAAGTTTTAGTTGCTAGCAAGCGGTCTGCCTTGTTACCTTTGTAGTAATACAGTTGCTTATGATTATGGAGCATGTCCATCTTCTGCTTTTCCCTACAAGCTCTTTCTTACCTAATCTTACCTATCTGAGCTGCAATGAGTTCCTTTGGGCATCTTATATTCAATACTTCTAGGGTTTTCAATTCTCCATATAATTTAGCTAATGGGAACTTCAAACCTCTACATATCTAGGCTATTTTTTAAGGTAAGCTTTCATAGTGGCACAGACCATGGTCAACCTTGTATTCCCTGTGTCATTCAAAAGAATATACATTCTTGGATAATTTTATTCATCTCAGAAGTCCATAGCTCAGCAAGAAGTTGATCAGGAAGCCTCCAGGTTGAATTCATTTCAGGAATCTGCAGTAAGGAAAAGTCAGCACAAACAAAATAACAATTTGACCATGGACATACCATATTCCTAGGTTGGGCGAATTTATCAAGCCTTCATGAGTTACAAAATAAATAATATTTCCTTGAATAGGAATAATGGGGCCTAGAAAAGAAGGTAAAGTCCCTTTTACTTAGAGAGAGGCACCACCATACATCGAATGCATTAAGTTGGGGGATTATCTTGCAAAATGCACAGGATTGGAATGTAAAACTACGGTCTACTGACTGCATCTCAGGAGTTTTCTTGTGTAAGCTAGGATCCCAGACTAAATTAATATCACCTCCTACAATTAACTGTCCTCTCTTCAAATCTCAAGCTTGAGAAGAAGAGCATGGAGAAAGGCTTTTTGTTAAGCGTTGGGCACATAGAGAGAGACGAGAGTATACGGCACATCAGTAAGACTACAGATTATTATGAGAAAGTGACCATCATGGTAAGGATAATAAATGTTATACCTGAAAGCTCTTTGAACAAGGATCGCACCTTTCTACTTCTTGGCTGTATAGGAGACCATCTTACAGACCAGGAAATAGGTAGATTTACTTAAAAACTGGGAACCCTACTGCCAATGAGTCTACTGCAAGAAGGCCAAGTGTATATTATGGTAGAGAATGTCCAGAAGAATATAATTGGCGGAGGTCAGGACACAAAGGGCAGAGAATCCTCACATGACTGATAGAAGTATTTAGAAGGAGCAGAGTGGAAGACAATAAGCTGAGGCCCCATTAAGGGCAACAGACAGGAAGAGGACGTGGATTATACCCACTAGGGTGAGAAAATGGGGAGGGGGAGTGAGGTTGAGACGAGCTCTCTGCAGTCTCTAATCAAGATTGAGGAGAGGGTTCTTATAACGCTGATGTAGAGCTCTGTCCTTTAAGAATATATGGAGCTTCCTTAAAAAGGATTATCTGGGTGCACATGAGAGTTAGTATGGTAGATATTACTCACTAACGGCTAGATTTAGAGTTTAGTGTAAGCCGTCAAAAGCAGCGTTAAAGGGACAGTATACACTCATTTTTATATAACTGCATGTAATAGACACTTCTATAAAGAATAATATGCACAGATACTGATATAAAAATCCAGTATAAAACTGTTTAAAAACTTACTTAGAAGTTCTTAGTTTAGCTCTGTTGAAAAAGTAGCCGGAAAGCCCACTGCAAGTGGCAAATAAGACACTCCCCCTTCTTTTGCATATGAAAAGACCCTTTACACAAACAGGAGCAAGCTGGAGAAGGTAGCTGACGGTATTCACATAAAACTTTGGGGCTTGGTTAGGAGTCTGAAAATCAGAGCAATGTTATTTAAAAATAAGCAAAACTATACATTTTTTAAAAAAAAAAAACTTTATGAGCTATATAAATAGATCATCTACAAAACATTTATGCAAAGAAAAAATGAGTGTATAATGCCCCTTTAAGGGGTCCTAATGCTGCTTTTTACCGCCCGCTGGTACTTAGAGTCAGCCAGGAAAGGGTCTACCGCTCACTTCCTTTCCGCGACTCCAGGCTACCGCAGATCCCCTTACGTCAATTTCGTATCCTATCTTTTCTATGGGATTTGCCTAACGCTGGTATTTGGCGTCTTGGAAGAAGTGAGCGGTAGAGGCTCTACCGACAAGACTCCTACCGCCAAAAAAAGTCTGTAGTTAAGAGCTTTATGGGCTAACGCCGGAACATAAAGCTCCTAACTACTGTGCTACAAAGTACACTAACACCCATAAACTACCTATGTACCCCTAAACCGAGCCACCCCCACATCGCCAACCCTCTAATAAAAAATTTTAACCCCTAATCTGCCGACCGGACACCACCGCCACCTACATTATAGCTATGAACCCCTAATCTGCTGCCCCTAACATCGCCGACACCTATATTATATTTATTACCCCCTAATTAAATAAATTAAATAAATTAACTACAATTAGCTAAACTAAAATACAATTAATTAAACTATTCTATAATACAAAAACAAACAAACACTAAATTACAAAAAAAAAAATTACAAGAAGTTTAAACTAATTACACCTAATCTAAGCCCCCTAATAAAATTAAAAATCCCCCCAAAATAAAAAAATGCCCTACCCTATTCTAAATTACAAAAGTAATCAGCTCTTTTACCAGCCCTTAAAAGGGCTTTTTGCGGGGCATTGCCCCAAAGTAATCAGCTCTTTTACCTGTAAAAAAAAATACAACCCCCCCAACATTAAAACACACCACCCACATACCCCTACTCTAACCCACCCAAACCCCCCTTTAAAAAACCTAACGCTAACCCCCTGAAGATCTCCCTACCTTGAGTCGTCTTCACCCAACCGGGCCGAAATCTTAATCCAAGGTGTGCAGAGGAGGTCCTTCATCCAGTAGAAGTCTTCATCCAGGCGGCGTCTTCAATCTTCATCCATCCGGAGCGGAGCGGAACCATCTTCAAAGGAGCCGACGCGGAGCCATCCTCTTCAACCGACTACTGAACGATGAATGAAGGTTCCTTTAAGTGACGTCATCCAAGATGGCGTCCCTTCAATTCCGATTGGCTGATAGGATTCTATCAGCCAATCGGAATTAAGGTAGGAAAAATCTGATTGGCTTATCCAATCAGCCAATCAGATTGAAGTTCAATCCGATTGGCTGATCCAATCAGCCAATCGTATTGAGCTCGCATTCTATTGGCTGTTCCAATCAGCCAATAGAATGCGAGCTCAATACGATTGGCTGATTGCAGGGAAGGTAAATTATGCTCAACGCTCCCTTTTCTGAGCCTAAAGCAGCCACTCAGACAACTCTAAATACCAGCATTGTCTTAAGGGTGTGCTGGAAAAAAAGCAGCGTTAGCTACGCGGATCTTTACCGACAAAACTCTAAATCTAGGCGTTAGTTTTCACAGACCCCTAGCTAGAGAAAATGGTGTTTTGTGCCAAAGCAGCAAACTACAGCCGACAGCCAAAAAGTTTCTCTTCACACTTCTAAAGATGGGAGTTGCTGCTGCTGCTTGCGGGAGTCACACCTTGCAGTAAAAGACAGCAGCCTGGAAGCCTCCTATGTAGAGGGAAAGGTTCCATTGTTGCTCGCTGCGCACAAAGGCACAGACCAGGCCGCAGATACCCGCTCCCAAAGTTTAAGTGAGGTAGTTTCCACAGACTCAATCCCTCTCCTTCCCACCATAAGGGTCATAGCAATCCCAAGGTGGGTTTAAGCACCCACGCTTTGCAAAATATGCGCCTTATATTATACTTTTTTTATGTGTTACAGCCCTAGAAGATGCAACCTCCCTCTTTGTGAGCTAGCTCCGCCCCTATATATATTTTATTGCAAAACATTTAGCATCAGTTCACTTTCCCAAAACTTGACGGATGTTTAATGTAATACAATTGCACCACACAGCCTAGGCCATATGTTATCCTCAATTGTAAAGCTATTAGCGTTTCCAACCACTGTGTATGATTAAACAAGTGACCTTCCACAACTGGTCACATCTCTAAGCCTTTCCAGGTTTTCATGCACCAGGTTCTGTATCAATGCTATGCTAGGACTTTCCTCTATGCCCTATATACAAATATACTAGGATCGAAAGTTGAAGGTGAGAGAAGGTCATTCTTTAAAAAGCCCAATCTTTAATATAATGGAGTTGTTAATGAATGTCCCTCTCTCACTTTCATCTGTCAATGCTAGCATTATATCCACCTTCCCCAAAACACCAACATTTAGGATTGTACATCTGTTGTTCATCAATAATTTATATTATATTTAAAGGGACAGTATACACTCATTTTCATATAACTGCATGCAATAGACACTACTATAAAGAATAATATGCACAGATACTGATAAAAAAATCCAGTATAAAACCATTTAAAAACTTACTTAGAAGCTCCCAGCTCAGCTCTGTTGAAAAGGTAGCTGGAACACCCACTGCAAGTGGGAAATAACAGCCCCCCCTTCCTCTGCATATGAAAAGACTCTTTACACAAACAGGAGCAAGCTGGGGGAGGAATACATCAGTGTTCTCTGAAAACTTTGGGGCTTGGTCAGGAGTCTAAAAAATAAGAGCAATGTTATTTAAAAATAAGCAAAACTATACATTTAAAAAAAAAAAAAAAAAAACCTTTATGGGCTATATAAATAGATCATCTACAATACAATACTTGATAAATTAATTTCTTTCATAAGATGGTGGCATTAATGTCCAGCCCTCCTTTTGTTTTCTTGATCCTTTATTGATCATAACATCAAAGAAATAAATGTTAGCCTTCCACTTAGGGTTAGATTACAAGTGTCGTGTAACCGAGTTGAAAGTAAACGCGTTCTCTTGAGAGCAATTAAATTTAAGGAGCATTGGGTTAGCGCGACTCAAGAGCTCACTTAAAGGGTAGGGGAAGAACATAGGAATGTAAAATATAGGTAATGCACAATTTTGAAATATTAAATATAAACTATTAAAAAATATTATTAAAAACGATTTAAAATGTTATACATACTATAAAATATTCTAAATAATCCATAGAATATATATATATATATATATATATATATATATATATATATATATATATATATATATATGATATTGTTCATGTAAACTACATATCTATACCTATATATATCTATAGGAATAGTTATGCAGGTATAGGTATATACACAGTAATATTTCATTAGTGAAATGAGGTTTATTAGATTAACAGAAAATGTGCAATATGCATCAAAACGAAAGGTGCATACATTTGGGCACCCTTGTCATTTTTTTTATTTAAATACCTGTAACTACCTAGCACTGATTAATTGGAACACACAATTGGTTTAGTGAGCCCATTAAGCCTTGAACTTCATAGACAGGTGCATTTTCTCCAATCATGAGAAAAAGGTATTTAAGGTGGCCAATTGCAAGTTGTTGTTCTCTTTAACTATCCTCTAAAGAGTGGCAACTTTGGGGCCTCAAAACAAATCTCAAATGACCTGAAAACAAAGATTTTTCAACATTATGGTTTAGGGGAAGGCTACAAAAAGCTATTGCAGAGATTTAAGCTGCCAGTGTCCACTGTGAGGAACATAGTGAGAAAATAGAAGACCACAGGCACAGTTCTTTTTAAGGCCAGAAGTGGCAGGCCAAGTAAAATATCAGAGAGGCAAAGGCAAAGGATGGTGAGAACAGTCAAAAAAAGCACACAGACCACCTCCAAAGACCTGCAACATCATCTTGCTGCAGATGGTGTCACTGTGCATCGTTCAACAATTCAGCGCACTTTGCACAAGGAGAAGCTGTATGGGAGAGTGATGAGGAAGAAGCCTTTTCTGCACACACGCCACAGAGTCACTTGAGGTATGCAAACGCACATTTGGACACGCCAGCTTCATTTTGGAAGAAGGTACTGTGGACTGATGAAACAAAGATTGAGTTATTTTGTCATAACAAGGGGCGTTATGCATGGTGGCAAAAGATTGCTACCCACAGTACAATTTGGTGGATGTTCCATCCTGCTGTTGGGCTGTGTGGCCAGTGCCGGTACTGGGAAAGTTGAGGGTCAATTGGATTCCAATCAATATCAGCAGATACTTGAGAATAATGTTGAGGAATCAGTCACAAAGTTGAAGTTATGCCAGGGCTGGATATTTCAACAAGACAACGACCCAAAACACTGCTCAAAATCTACCCTGGCATTTATGCAGAGGAACAAGTACACTGTTTTGGAATGGCCATCCCAGTCCCCAGACCTGAATATCATTGAAAATCTGTGGGGTGATTTGAAGCGGGCTGTCCATGCTCGGCAACGATCAAACCTAACTGAACTTGAGATTTTTACAAGGAGGAATGGTCCAAAATACCTTCATCCAGAATCCAGACACTCATTACAGGCTATAGGAAGCATCTAGAGGCTGTTATTTCTGCTAAATGAGACTCTACTAAATATTGATGCAATATTTCTGTTGGGGTGCCCAAATTTATGCACCTGTCTAATTTAGTTTTGATGCATATTGCACATTTTCTGTTAATCCAGTAAACCTCATTTCACTACTAAAATATTACTGTGTCCTTCAGTTATTTGATAGATCAAAATGAAATTGCTTTTTTAACTGCTGTTTAGAGGTCGCTTGCCTCTGTAATTTCACTGCCGGATGTGGTTCACCCTTAATAAACCTACTCTGCCTTTCTAAAAGACGGCGGCCATCTTACCACTTTCGTTATGGCTGATGCCCGCCAGCTACTTGTGGAGCTTAACAAACTTCTAATCCGACACCACAATAAGCTGGCTGCCGCTCTCGCTGGGGATGTTGAGTCGGCGGAGCTGTGCACAACACAGTCAGCGTCGCTGTCAAGCCCAGAACAGACTAACACTATCTGGAGAGCAGCTCCGGGGTCCCGGCACTCTCCACGGGTCACTAGCTTTGTATCAGCCGCATCCGTGATGTTCCGGGAGGCAGAGGAGATCAACTGTGAGCCCTTAGTTACCAACGCGGCCATACAGCACTTTCTAATTGAGGATCTTACCCGCATGGCCGTCTTGACGGAGAAAGTAAGTCTGAGAATCCAAGCAAGTATAAAGGGACATAGTGCCACTAGCGATATCTGCCACTCTGGACAGCTATGGAACCTGCTCCCACCATCTAGATCAGCTGGCTTTGGAGATCGGTTGCTCCGGGGTGAGGATGACTGGGGAGACTCTCCTCATCAATCTAAAACCGGAGTGGGATAGAAATAGTCGAATTCTACACTGACAGCACACTTGCAGCTGCTTGAACTGACTTACTGTTAGAATACTGTGATTGCTATCTTCATTGTTTCATCCTATTCTATTTGCATGGCTTAGTCGTTTTTTTTTCTGTACTTGCTATCTTATTATGTCTCCAATACTGTATTTAGCAGCCTGTCACTTCTCATAAAAATATGTATATAGTCAAAGAGTTAACTGACTCTAGCCCAACAGATGTATATAGCTCTTTGAAAAGCCCCGGTTATCATGTGAGCTCCTTGGGGGGTCTACGTGCGAACCGGAGTTATAACTTCGCTATGACTCCTCTCCATACTCATTTTGGTCTTGTTGCGATTATTCTGTTATAAAGTCAACATACATTTTTTATGTTATAATTTGTTTGTTCTGCTATGTTAAGCCTACAGGGTGTTAAGTATTTGGTGTGACCTATCCAAATAACAGTATGTTTTTGTGGCATCTTTAGCAGTCAGTATTAAATAAAAATATTTCTCATTTCCCTAAAAGCACCCTAAGTAACAATTCCTGAATTATCATGAAGCATTACTAGTTTATAAATTTGCTGCTTCGCATTGTTATTGTAGGCCTATCTCTGCAAGAATATATGTTGCGTTCATGAGTATTTTGAGTGAAAGCCATGGTATCTTTTAATCCCTGATTACCAAGATATAAGTTTATTTTGACAGATATTAATTACAAAAGCTTCTTCTAGATAATAGTGTAATCTTTATATATCATGCCAGGACTAAGTACTAAAGACATGTTGAGACTTAAATGACTACCTACATGTTATATGTGTTGGAAGGAGGCACCTGATTTGTGTACACTGTTTTATGATGGGGTAGACTTCTACTTTCTGTCATGCCAGCCTGCGGTTGGGTATAGGGCCCGTATCCAACTAGCAAGGCTGTTAAAATACATCACTGTCACAACAGCTGATCTTTGCCCCTACTCCACACTCCCATAGACACAGTGACACTGTAGATACACTCTGGTCTATACTATATGTACGCAGCTATATTTCCCTAATACCAAGCATTATCTTACTGCCCAGAATGATTTACACAACCTTTAGCCTCCTTGTTAAGCTTAGCTCCCCATTTTTTTGCTCCGCTAGACTGACCTTCAGATGTAAAAATGCCCAGCGATATTTGCTTCAGCTCCACAACAACAGCAACTTTGATCCCCCCCACAGTCTATTAATGTATACATTTAGCATCATAGATCAACCATCTATCAATAGCACAGTCTCCCTAATAAACCCCTTTGACTCTAGATATAAAGGAATTCTTATAACCTATTGCCCTCATAAGATATCACTTCTTTCCCCTGCAACAAAATGAACCCTCCGGATCAGAAGGGCGACATGTGTGGTTCTTTGTGGCCATACTGTAACCAATTTACTCTCTCAGTATTTACCCATAGTACCATGGTATGGACTTTACCTAAATTTTATAGGTCAGCAGGTCTGATCAACAATACTACTAATTAGCTAAATCTATAACCCTTAGCCATACCTTGCCTTCTTGCAGCTCCACTTGGTCCCCTCCTCAGCATAACAACATTATCTATTGGATGCCCTACATTTTATACACTTCCTCTGACTCCTAGTCTCTAACCAGATATTATAATAATGTGAAGTACATTCTATCATACCCACTTTATTCAAATGCCCAGCTACTCCTATGTTATTCCTCACTATTAACAATTATCCTCTAGCCATGGTTTTTAGTCTTAATTTCCATTCACATTTCAATGACCACCTCCCCCCCCAATCTCATAATGTACCTCCTAGGTAAGGAGGACTACCTATGCGGTTTTTCTAACCAGTACCGCAATTTACCCCATCTATTTTCTATGTTTTTATGTGTAGCTTTTCACTCTGCCATAAAATGGACTTTATTTCTACTACCTTGCCAAGCGAAATTGTTAAGCTTCACTTACAAATTGAGTTATAAGTTTTGAGTTTAGCATGTTCAATTTCACCATACTACTTATATATTACAAAAACTTGTTTTGCTGTGTTATAAGCAAAAAACTAAATAAATAAGGAAGACACATGAAGACCATTTGCTGTTTACATGCTGTGTAGCGTATGCCATAACCATTGTTTATACTTGACTTACTTTGAGAATTTTGAATGCATTTCATTGACAAGTCTGTGTATTATAAACATTCCTACAGATCTAGCCTATGTATAATTTTACATCTCCGTATATTCTTATGTTTATATGGCTTCGTTATAATATGCATGTAACCTTATTGCTTTTTCTTTGTCTTCAATAAAAAGATTATTGAAAAAAAAAAAAAAAAAAAAAATGAAATTGCTGATCTTAACACCCAATTATTTATAAATGAAAATCATGTAAATTGTCAGGGGTGCCTAAACTTTTTCATACGACCGTATATATATATATATATATATATATATATATATATATATATATATATATATATATATATATATTCAAAAGGTGGATACAGCGCCTATATGTCCAGTATACTGTAGGGGTATGTGAGGAGTATATGTTATAACAAAAAGAAGAAAAGTAAAAAGTACAATAATGTAAGAAGTACAATATTAAAAGAAAGTAAATAAAAAATAAAAAAATATTATAATAAAAAATATATTGACATAAAACAATAAATAATGAATGAAAGTCCAGCTAAAGATGGCATATAAAATATATGAACTTAGAAATAGTGTTCATAGAAGTCCTGGAGATGATATAATTCGTAATAAGTCTCCAGATGTAGTAGTTATATAGATTATAGTTGGTATATACTACCCTTACCAGATATTCCCTCAATCGAATGAGGTAAGTATGCCGCACTGGGGGTATATATAGATGATTGGATTTCCTCCTTGTATTCTGCTGTGGTGCCTCTTGTGATGTTCGTTAACCTCTTGGAGTATGCAGGGATATGTTTCTGAAGGTGAGTTGATCCCTTGCACTTCCTATGGGTTAGTGGTTGGCCTCTTGGAGTGCTCTTTCTGTTCTGGTATTGACTTTCCCAGGAGTTGCAGTTCGTTTGGCAGCTACAGTGTGATGAGAGACAGAGAGAGGTGCTGTGAAATCCGTTTCTGTGTAACAGCTTGCAGACTGAGTCAGGAAGTGCTGGAGAGCAGGAGGAGGTGCCAGTAAGGAAGGTAAGACTTACAATTCCAGCAGGGTATCCAGGAATATGCCCCAGGAGTTGCAGTTTGTTTGGCAGCTACAGTGTGATGAGAGACAGAGAGAGGTGCTGTGAAATCCGTTTCTGTGTAACAGCTTGCAGACTGAGTCAGGAAGTGCTGGAGAGCAGGAGGAGGTGCCAGTAAGGAAGGTAAGACTTACCTTACCTTCCTTACTGGCACCTCCTCCTGCTCTCCAGCACTTCCTGACTCAGTCTGCAAGCTGTTACACAGAAACGGATTTCACAGCACCTCTCTCTGTCTCTCATCACACTGTAGCTGCCAAACGGACTGCAACTCCTGGGGCATATTCCTGGATACCCTGCTGGAATTGTAAGTCTTACCTTCCTTACTGGCACCTCCTCCTGCTCTCCAGCACTTCCTGACTCAGTCTGCAAGCTGTTACACAGAAACGGATTTCACAGCACCTCTCTCTGTCTCTCATCACACTGTAGCTGCCAAACAAACTGCAACTCCTGGGGCATATTCCTGGATACCCTGCTGGAATTGTAAGTCTTACCTTCCTTACTGGCACCTCCTCCTGCTCTCCAGCACTTCCTGACTCAGTCTGCAAGCTGTTACACAGAAACGGATTTCACAGCACCTCTCTCTGTCTCTCATCACACTGTAGCTGCCAAACGAACTGCAACTCCTGGGAAAGTCAATACCAGAACAGAAAGAGCACTCCAAGAGGCCAACCACTAACCCATAGGAAGTGCAAGGGATCAACTCACCTTCAGAAACATATCCCTGCATACTCCAAGAGGTTAACGAACATCACAAGAGGCACCACAGCAGAATACAAGGAGGAAATCCAATCATCTATATATACCCCCAGTGCGGCATACTTACCTCATTCGATTGAGGGAATATCTGGTAAGGGTAGTATATACCAACTATAATCTATATAACTACTACATCTGGAGACTTATTACGAATTATATCATCTCCAGGACTTCTATGAACACTATTTCTAAGTTCATATATTTTATATGCCATCTTTAGCTGGACTTTCATTCATTATTTATTGTTTTATGTCAATATATTTTTTATTATAATATTTTTTTATTTTTTATTTACTTTCTTTTAATATTGTACTTCTTACATTATTGTACTTTTTACTTTTCTTCTTTTTGTTATAACATATACTCCTCACATACCCCTACAGTATACTGGACATATAGGCGCTGTATCCACCTTTTGAATATATATTTACTCTTACTGTCTAGGGCTTTACAACCCTCCCAGTATTTGTCTTATATAGCAGCCATTATCTCCTACAACCTTTCTGACCAGCGCCCACTGCAGAGTAACACTTGTGTCAACTCAGGTCTCTGAGGAGACACATTTTACTTTATCCTACATATATATATATATATATAGAGAGAGAGAGAGAGAGAGAGAGAGAGACATATATATACAATAAAAGGTACATTGTTCTGTATGTGAAGAACATTGGAATGTGAAATATTCATAATTCATGTTGGGTTTAGCGTGCTTGAATACACGTATTCGGGTTAGCATGCGAATATGGGTGTTAGGTTTTTGAAGTTTGTGCGCTCCATTGAAGTCTATGGGGGAATAGGTTAGCGTGACTACAACTTTTCAGTTCCTGTTAGAATTTGAAGTGCAGAACACTGTTATATTCCACACAGCCGTTGGCTATTTACTCTATTGACCTATGTATAACTGTCTCTATTTGGCCATAGCAGAGAAGGTAACCTAAGTTACAACATGGCATCTCCCATTGTTTTATATACACTAGAACTTTACACTTATTTTGTTAATATTTAAACAGCTAATCAAATTTAGAAAAATACATCAACATGTTATTCTCAGACTAATCTTTTCTTTGAATGCATCATTCAAGCTAGCATGTATTTAGTGTTTAATGTCACTTTAAGAAACAAAGTGATTTCTAGTTGTGTGGGAGAAGGGACTACTTCAGAGTCCCTATTTCTCCCCTCTGAATTAATTACACAGTTTTGAGACACCTCATGTAAAATAGGGAATTCCCCTCTTTCAACTGAGGGGATCCCCTGCCCCAAGTAAACACGTTTAGTCGTGTACTATCTTTGAGGATGGGGAGCGGATCCACCAATTCCTCTTTTTTAACAGGAAGGGATAGTGTCATGTAATCAGCACTGTCCGGCATAGCAGAAGTTAATTTTTTGTAACACAAAAATATTTTTATGGCATTCTTTGAAGCTTGAAGATGTACCTCACTAACCCTGAGGTATTCACAGAGCCTGATATCAGCCTTTAAAATCAATACAACTTGACATAGTTGGTTAACAATAGTATTTTACTAATACAAAGATCTGAGGTCAATAACAGGATAAGTAGCATTGTAAAGAAATATGCTTTATAAGTAATAATGCCTTGGAACAATAAGGAATGGAAAATGCATTTGATGTAAAAATGTTGTGTGTGGACTTTATTAAACTACATTGCAGGTAAATTATGTTGCCCTCTGCAAAAGGAATGCTAATGGTTTAAATATAGGACTTTCATAAACTTAGTATGCAAGGGCAATGAAAGCTGAGGGTTGATTCTCTTACCCCTCTAACCCAGATGGGCTGGATTTAGGAACTTGAGCTGGTTTTTACATGTATATAGTTTGGAAAATTACACACAAAAATGTCATTTGATTGAGAGCATTTTTTCTGAAATTGCATGAGTGACCCAGGATCTAAATCTCAATTCTCCTTGAGTGGGAAAACTTATACATTTGATGAAGTGTATAGACTTTCTGTTTTAATCCTTTTTTATTTTAAAACTGTATTGCAACGTGCACCTTTGTACATTTTTCTGTATCTTTTCAATGAACTGTGACCATTTTTGTCATAATAAATGTTAAAGTTTTGGCTTTTGTCTTAACATCTGAATTCATGTTACTTGAGAGACTGGAGGAAAGAATTATGAAGGTGAGAGTTTATCAGTTATGTATTTTTATATACAGTATATATATATATATATATATATATATATTTACCAGATTGTGTTTTTGGATTTTAATCTGTCAAGTAGGGGGCTCAAGGACTTCCAGTTTTAACTATACTTGATGGTGGCAGCATTTGGAGTTATAAATGCAGATAGTGGGTGTTGATAAAATTGATTTCTCTTGTAAGATGTATCGAGTCCACGGATTCATCCATACTTATGGGATATTCTCCTTCCCAACAGGAAGTGGCAGAGAGAGCACCCACAGCAGAGCTGTCCATATAGCTCCTCCCTTAGCTCCACCCCCCAGTCATTCTCTCTACTTGCTTAACTGCTAGGAAGGGCAAAGGGAGTGTGGTGACAAAAATGTTAGTTTTTATTTTCTCAAGCAAAAGTTTGTTATTTTAAATGGTACCGGTGTGTACTATTTACTCTCTGGCAGAAAAGGGATGAAGATTTCTGCAAGGAGGATGATGATCTTAGCATTTTGTAACTAAGATCCACTGCTGTTCTCACAAGGGCTGAAGAGTACAGGAAAACTTCAGTTGGGTGAACAGTTTGCAGGCTAAACTGCATTAAGGTATGTTCAGTCTATTTTTTTTCTAGGCAGACTGTGTTATTTCTAGAAAAGGCTGGCAATATCCCCATGAGGGAAAGGTAAGCTGTATTCAGTAAAAGAGGAATCAAAGCTTGCATAAAGGGCTCATAGTTACTGGTGACACTAATAGGAAAAAACGTTTTGGTTTAATTACAAATAAAACGTTTTTTGAGGGACTTTAATGGGTCTCTGTGGCTTGTTTAAGGGTTATTAACCCACATGGCTAGTTTAAGAAACACTCTGTAGTGTTTTTTAGGCTCCATAACATCGAGTGAGGTGGGAGGGGCCTATTTTGATTTGCACAGTTTATTTACCTCAGAAGCATCCAGCTACTTCTCCAAAGATTCCTGCTGTATTTGAGGACTGTAAAGTGGGGTTTTTTTCCCATAAATCGCTCCTAAAGGGCAGGTAGGCGCCACAGCAGAGCTGTGGCAAGGTGCTGAACGTTATTTTACCGGTTTTGAAGTTTTTTTTTCAATCCGGTTTTTACATTAAGGGGTTAATTGTTTATTTGCATAGTGGTGCAAAGTTACTAAGGCTTTATGATGCTACTGTAAAAATTTCGTTTTGTTTACTGCTTTTTTACACTGTTTTGCAGAGTTTGTGCAGCTTTTTTCTCTTAAAGGCACAGTACCGTTTTTGTTTAAAGTGTTATTTTCTTTGATTAAAGTGTTTTCCAAGCTTGTTTGTTTCATTACTAGCCTGTTTAACATGTCTGACACCAAGGAAAATCCTTGTTCTATGTGTTTAGAAGCCATTGTGGAACCCCCTCTTAGAATTTGTCCCTCTTGCACTAATATGTCTATAAATTATAAAGAGCATATTTTAGCACTTAAAAATATTGCAATAGATGATTCTCAGTTAGAAGGAAATTAGGGTTTAGCATCTAGCTCTCCCCAAGTGTCACAACCAGTAACGCCCGCACAAGTGACGCCAAGTACCTCTAATGCGTCAAATTCATTTACTTTACAAGACATGGCCATAGTCATGAATAAAACCCTCAGAGAGGTTTTCTCTAAACTGCCTGGTTTATAAGGAAAGCATGACAGCTCTGGGTTAAGAACAAATGCTGAGCCATCTGATGCTTTAGTAGCCGTATCCGATATACCCTCAAAATGTTCTGAAGTAGGGGTAAGGGATTTGTTATCTGAGGGAGAGATTTCTGATTCAGGAAAGACGCTCCCTCAGACAGATTCTGATATGACGGCCTTTAAATTTAAGCTTGAATACCTCCGCTTATTGCTCAAGGAGGTATTAGCTACTCTAGACGATTGTGACCCTATAGTGGTCCCAGAGAAATTGTGTAAAATGGACAGATACTTAGAGGTTCCTGTTTACACTGATGTTTTTCCAGTCCCTAAGAGGATTGTGACTATTGTTACTAAAGAGTGGGATAGACCAGGTATTCAGTTCACTCCCCCTCCTGTTTTTAAGAAAATGTTTCCCATATCTGACACCATACAGGACTCGTGGCAGACTGTTCCTAAGGTGGAGGGAGCTATTTCTACTCTTGCTAAGCGTACAACTATACCTATCGAAGACAGTTGTGCTTTCAAAGATCCTATGGATAAAAAATTAGAGGGTCTCCTAAATTTTTGTTCATCAAGGTTTTCTTCTCCAACCTATTGCATGCATTGTTCCTGTAACTACTGCAGCTGCTTTCTGGTTTGAGGCTCTAGAAGAGGCTCTCCAGGTGGAGACTCCATTAGAGGATATTATGGATAGAATTAAGGCCCACAAGTTGGCTAATTCTTTCATTACAGATGCTGCTTTCCAAATGGCGAAATTAGCGGCAAAGAATTCAGGTTTTGCCATTTTAGCATGCAGGGCGTTATGGCTTAAGTCGTGGTCTGCTGATGTGTCATCAAAATCTAAGTTGTTGAACATCCCTTTCAAAGGAAAGACCCTATTCGGGCCTACACTGAAAGAAATTATTTCAGACATCACTGGAGGGAAAGGCCATGCCCTCCCTCAGGATAAATCAAATATGATGAAGACCAAACAAAATAATTTTCGTTCCTTTCAGAACTTCAAAGGTCCCGCTTCAGCTTCCCCTGCAGCAAAGCAAGAGGGGAATTCTGTCCAATCCAAGTCAGTCTGGAGACCTAACCAGGCTTGGAACAAAGGTAAACAGGCCAAGAAGCCTGCTGCTGCCTCTAAGACAGCATGAAGGGGTAGCCCCCGATCCGGGACCGGATCTAGTAGGGGGCAGACTCTCTCTCTTTGCTCAGGCTTGGGCAAGAGCTGTTCACGATTCCTGGGCTTTAGAAATTGTGTCCCAAGGATATCTTCTGGACTTCAAAGACTCCCCCCCAAGGGGGAGATTTCACATTTCTCAATTGTCTGCAAACCAGACAAAGAGAGAGGCGTTCTTACGCTGTGTAGAAGACCTACATACCATGGGAGTGATCCACCCAGTTCCAAGAGTGGAACAAGGGCTAGGTTTTTACTCCAACCTGTTTGTGGTTCCCAAAAAAGAGGGAACTTTCAGACCGATCTTGGATCTCAAAATTCTAAACAAATTCCTCAGAGTACCATCTTTCAAGATGGAGACTATTCGGACGATTCTTCCTCTGATCCAGGAGGGTCAATATATGACTACCGTGGATTTAAAGGATGATTATCTACACATCTCTATTCACATAGATCATCATCAATTCCTCAGATTCACTTTTCTGGACAGGCATTACCAGTTTGTGGCCCTTCCTTTCGGGTTGGCCACGGCTTCCAGAATTTTCACAAAGGTGCTAGGGTCCCTTTTGGTGGTTCTAAGACTGCGGGGTATAGCAGTGGCGCCTCATCTAGACGACATCTTAATTCAGGTGTCGACTTTCCAGCTAGCCAAGTCTCACACGGACATCGGGTTGGCTTTTCTGAGATCTCATGGATGGACGGTGAACATAAAAAAGAGTTCTCTCATCCCTCTCACAAGAGTTTCCTTCCTAGGGACTCTGATAGACTCGGTAGAAATGAAAATATTTCTGACGGAGGTCAGAAAATCAAAACTTTTAATCACTTGCTGAGCTCTTCATTCCATTCCTCGGCCATCAGTGGCTCAGTGTATGGAGGTAATCGGACTCATGGTAGCGGCAATGGACATAGTTCCTTATGCCTGCCTACACCTCAGACCACTGCAACTATGCATGCTCAAACAGTGGAATGGGGATTATGCAGATTTATCTCCTCAACTGCATCTGGACCAAGAGACCAGAGATTCTCTTCTCTGGTGGTTGTCTAAGGACCACCTGTCTCAGGGAATGTGTTTCCGCAGGCCAGAGTGGCTCATAGTAAAGACAGATGCCAGCCTGCTAGGCTGGGGTGCAGTCTGGAAATCCCTGAAAGCACAGGGCTTATGGTCTCGGGAGGAATCTCTCCTCCCGATAAACATTCTAGAACTGAGAGCGATATTCAATGCACTTCAGGCATGACCTCAGCTAGCTGCAGCCAAATTCATCAGATTTCAGTCAGACAACATCACGACTGTAGCCTATATCAATCATCAAGGAGGAACACAGAGTTCTCTAGCGATGATGGAGGTAACCAAAATAATCCGATGGGCAGAGGATTACTCTTGCCATCTCTCAGCATTCCATATCAAACAGGGGTAGAGAACTGGGAGGCGGATTTCCTAAGTCGTCAGACTTTTCATCCGGGGGAGTGGGAGCTCCATCCGGAGGTATTTGCCCAGCTGACTCAGCTATGGGGCACACCAGAATTGGATCTGATGATGTCCCGACAGAACGCCAAACTTCCTTGTTATGGGTCCAGGTCTCGAGATCCCCAGGCAGTACTGATAGATGCTCTAGCAGTGCCCTGGTCCTTCAATCTGGCTTATGTATTTCCACCGTTTCCTCTCCTCCCATGTCTGGTTGCCAGAATCAAGCAGGAGAGAGCTTAGGTGATTCTGATAGCGCCTGCGTGGACACGCAGGACTTGGTATGCAGACCTGGTTGACATGTCATCTGTTCCACCGTGGACTCTGCCAATGAAGCAGGACCTTCTAATCCAAGGTCCATTCAAGCATCCAAATCTAACTTCTCTGTGTCTGACTGCTTGGAGATTGAACGCCTGATTCTATCAAAGCGTGGTTTCTCTGAGTCAGTCATTGATACCCTGATTCAGGCTAGAAAGCCTGTCACCAGGAAAATCTATCATAAGATTTGGCACAGATATCTTTGTTGGTGTGAATCCAAGGGTTACTCATGGAGTAAGATTAGGATTCCTAGAATTTTGTCCTTTCTCCAAGAAGGATTGGAGAAGGTTTTATCAGTTAGTTCCTTAAAAGGACAAATATCTGCTTTGTCTATTCTTTTACACAAACGTCTGGCAGATGTCCCAGACGTTCAAGCGTTTAGTCAGGCCTTGGTCAGGATCAAGCCTGTATTTAAACCTGTTGCTCCACCATGGAGCCTAAATTTGGTTCTTAATGTTCTTCAAGGTGTGTAAGAATCAATACAGGGAATTGGTTAGGTTACCACTCAGTCTCACAAATATAGGGGCTGTTAAGTCACAATCCCCTATTCTGATCCTAGACTGAGGGCCCAGTATGGGTTAAAAAGGAATTCTCAACTCTGCAGAAAGGATTAGCTTAATTAGTGAGAGCTGAATCCAATACTTGCTGAACAGAGAAAAGGATATTAGTGCCTGTATATAGGGATTAACAGGCAAGACTGAGACAAAAATGAAACTTGCATATAATACTGAAGAATAGGTAGGATATTTATACTTATACTTAAGCTAATAAGTGAGCTCACTTGTAGGACTATCACAGAAGATAGAGTCACAGATATGAGAAATGCAGTCTTTTCCTGAAGTGAATGTACATAGGCAGAGATTTCAATGATATGTTCAGTTCACAGCATATAAAATACAAGTTTGCAATAAAACCTGATGAGTCCAGAAAACATTTTCAAAATGGTAATGCCAAAGGAAAAATTCAATACCTTTAATCCTGTGGTCTGGTGAAAGATTCTGCTAGAGGAAAAGCAGCTGTTACCTGGAGTCCGGTATCGCCAAACAGGAAGTGCAGGCTGTGAGTATAGCAGAGGAGCTGCTGACAGGCACGGCAGGACAATTCTGAAGAGCACAATCTGTGAGCGGTAAGCCTATAAGCTTAAGTAAATGCTGAGGAGACAAAGGTATTTGTAGCAAGCATAAGAAATAACAAAAAGTTGCAGGAAATAGATTTTGGTGTGTTCCTGTAAGTAGGCTCAGGTGTAGATCCGGAGAGCATGTAGATAGCTTCAGCACAAGCCAGGATACTCAGCATAAGGATCAAATTACAGAGCACAGGATTTAGTTAGGAGGAGCCTTATAAAGGGTTCAAATTTAAAGGGACAGACAAACTGACAAGACCTCAGACATGACAAGGTGTTCCGTTTGAACCTATGCATTCCATAGATATTAAGCTTCTATCTTGGAAAGTTTTGTTTTTAGTAGCTATCTCTTCGGCTCGAAGAGTTTCTGAGTTATCTGCTTTACAGTGTGAGTCATCTTACCTAGTTTTCCATGCAGATAAGGTGGTTTTGCGTACCAAACCTGGGTTTCTTCCTAAGGTTGTTTCTAATAGGAATATCAATCAGGAGATTGTTGTTCCTTCTCTGTGTCCTAATCCTTCATCAAAGAAGGAACGTCTGTTGCACAATCTTGATGTGGTTCATGCTTTAAAGTTCTACTTACAAGCAACTAAAGATTTCCGTCAAGCATCTTCATTGTTTGTTGTTTATTCTGGTAAACGGAGAGGTCAAAAGGCTACGGCTACCTCTCTTTCCTTTTGGCTGAAAAGCTTCATCCGTTTGGCTTATGAGACTGCTGGCCTGCAGCCTCCTGAAAGAATTACTGCTCATTCTACTAGAGCAGTGGCTTCCACATGGGCTTTTAAAAATGAGGCTTCTGTTGAACAGATTTGTAAGGCGGCGACTTGGTCTTCGCTTCATACTTTTTCCAAATTTTACAAATTTGATACTTTTGCTTCTTCAGAGGCTATTTTTGGGAGAAAGGTTCTACAAGCAGTAGTGCCTTCAGTTTAAGGTACCGGTCTTGTCCCTCCCTTCATCCGTGTCCTAAAGCTTTGGTATTGGTATCCCATAAGTATGGATGAATCCGTGGACTTGATACATCTTACAAGAGAAAACAGAATTTATGCTTACCTGATAAATTTCTTTCGAGTCCACGGCCCGCCCTGTGTATTTAAGACAGGTAGTATATTTTATTTAAAAAACTTCAGTCACCACTGCACCCTATAGTTTCTCCTTTTTCTTCCTAGCCTTCAGTCGAATGACTGGGGGGTGGAGCTAAGGGAGGAGCTATATGGACAGCTCTGCTGTGGGTGCTCTCTCTGCCACTTCCTGTTGGGAAGGAGAATATCCCATAAATATGGATGAATCCGTGGACTCGATACATCAAAAGAGAAAGAAATTTATCAGGTAAGCATAAATTCTGTTTTTTGTATTTTCTGGAGCATGGTCTGATCAGAAGAGGTGGCCGTGACAGATCATTTAAAAAAAAGTGAACTCCCTCTTTCTAGCGTATCATACCACATATACACACAATACCCCTCACATGAGAGAGGGGATTGCCCATGAGTAAATGAGCGGCCTCATGCCCCTTTAAATAGCAGTTGATTGTCATAGAAATAGCAATCACCTGTATACTCAGTGCCTTTTACAGTCCTCTGGGCTATAAAAGGGATCCTTCGTCTGCAAAATATGTACTAAGATTGGGTAACAAAAAATATAATATATCCACACTCCAACAGAGCAAGTAGTGCAATTCAAATATTCAATGGATTTTTAAATTGAAATAAAAATAAAAATATATAAGATCTGAACTTATAATTTTCAGCATAAGTGTCACGCTCAGCTGCTGGGAAGCTCTGCAGTCCTCTCTGTGTGCTTGATTGACAGGTGTCTGAGCCACCCCTTCCTGATGATGTCACAACCAGGCTTTTTATTCCGGGCTTCCTGTTTCTCCAGTGCCCGTTTGTTTGTTTAACTTTGTGGCTTCTGTTAGGAATTTGCTTTGGAATCTCTCTAACTGCTGCTTTTCTGTGGCCAATCTCTTCAAGGACTTACTATGCTGGATTAACCTTCAACCTCCTGATTACCTGTCTCCAAACAATGCAAGTACTGTTTGTTTTGTGAAACTTTCAAACTGCCTGTTTACCTGCTGCAAATTCTGACTACTCTGTGTACTGCCAAACTATTCAAATACTGTTATTTCTGTGAAACCTTCAATCTGCATGTTTACCTGTTTACAAACTCTGCAAATACAATTATTCAGTGTAAACCTTCAAACTGCTAGATATCCTGTTGCCAATCTCAACAAGTACTGATTAATCTGTGTTAACCTTCAAACTACCAGATTACCTGTTGCTATCTCTGCAAGTTCTGACAACACAGTGTTAACCTTCAAACTACCTGATTACATGTTGTTAACTCTGCAAGTTCTGACTACACAGTGTTAACCCTCAAACTGCCTGATTACCTGTTGCATACTCTGCAAAGACTGTCTACACAGTGTTAACCCTCAAACTGCCTGATTACCTGTTGCATACTCTGCAAAGACTGTCTTCACAGTGTTAACCCTCAAACTGCCTGATTACCTGTTGCATACTCTGCAAAGACTGTCTACACAGTGTTAGCCCTCAAACTGCCTGATAACAAATTACCTACTCCTGCATTATTAACTGTTTTCTGTTTTACCCTTCTTCTGTCTGAGTATAAGTGGACTATCCCTGCTCTCCTGATTCTGTGGAAGACATTTCCTGAAACCAGTTCCTTATTCAGAAGTCTATCTGGCTGATATCTTGAATTACTTTGGCACAGGCTAACCCTGCTCCATATCGTGAGTACATTGTTTTTTGGAGGTTGTCGTGGGGTCACGTCCTGGATTAAACTTAGAGTGCAAGGGTTTTGTTTAAGTTCGCCCTAGCATTTGGGTCTTCTTCTGAACATTTCCTAACCTGACAATAAGATGTTATTATTATTATTATTATTATTTCAGCATAAGATATAGAATCTCTGAAACATTTTTCTACACAGAGCATACTATATGCATTTAAAACTTACTTAGTGTTCAAAGACACGGTTTACCATATTGAAGTCCAATAATATTGATTATATTGAAGTGACGTGAGTGCTTGGCCCTACCTCAGTGAATTTATATACTGTATATATATATATATATATCTATCTCAGTGGCGTATTTAGGTTTTGTGCTGCCCTAGGCACTAAAAATTCTGCCAAAGTGTGCCAAAAAAATATCCCTCACACCATTCCATTATACCACCAGACTGAACCGTTGATACAAGGCAGGATGGATCCATACTTTCATGTTGTTTATGCCAAATTCTGACCCTGCCATTTGAATGTCACATATGAAATTGAGAATCATCACAACAGGCAAAGTTTTTCCAATCTTCTATTGTCCAATTTTGATGAGCCTGTTGCCTGTTCTTAGCTCAGGAGTGGCACCCGGTGTGGTCTTCTGCTGCTGTAGCCCATCTGTTTCAAGGTTCAATGTGTTGTGCATTCAGAGATGGTATTCTGCATACCTTGGTTGTAATGAGTGGTTATTTGAGTTAGTGTTGCCTTTCTATTATTTCAAACCAGTCTGCCCATTCTCCTCTGACCTCTGACATCAACAAGGCATTGTGGTCCATATAATTTCCACTCTCTGGATATTTTCTCTTTTTTAGACCATTCTCTGTAAACCCTAGAGAGGGTTGTGTGTGAAAATCCTAGTAGATCAGCAGTTTTTTATTTCGGTTTGAACTTCAGCAAGTCGTGTTCACCACGTCTAGATGCCTCAGACTCAGTTGCCTGTTCTTAGCTGACAGGAGTGGCACCCGGTGTGGTCTTCTGCTGCTGTAGCCCATCTGTTTCAAGGTTCAATGTGTTGTGCATTCAGAGATGGTATTCTGCATACCTTGGTTGTAATGAGTGGTTATTTGAGTTAGTGTTGCCTTTCTATTATTTCAAACCAGTCTGCCCATTCTCCTCTGACCTCTGACATCAACAAGACATTGTGGTCCATATAATTTCCACTCTCTGGATATTTTCTCTTTTTTAGACCATTCTCTGTAAACCCTAGAGAGGGTTGTGTGTGAAAATCCTAGTAGATCAGCAGTTTTTGATTTCGGTTTGAACTTCAGCAAGTCGTGTTCACCACGTCTAGATGCCTAAATGCATTGAATTGCAATTTGTGTTACCAAGCAATTGAACAGGTGAACCTAATAAAGTGGCCGGTGAGTGTATGTATGTATGTATATATATATATATATATATATATACAGGGAGTGCAGAATTATTAGGCAAGTTGTATTTTTGAGGATTAATTTTATTATTGAACAACAACCATGTTCTCAATGAACCCAAAAAACTCATTAATATCAAAGCTGAATAGTTTTGGAAGTAGTTTTTAGTTTATTTTTAGTTATAGCTATTTTAGGGGGATATCTGTGTGTGCAGGTGACTATTACTGTGCATAATTATTAGGCAACTTAACAAAAAAACAAATATATACCCATTTCAAGTATTTATTTTTACCAGTGAAAGCAATATAACATCTCAACATTCACAAATATACATTTCTGACATTCAAAAACAAAACAAAAACAAATCAGTGACCAATATAGCCACCTTTCTTTGCAAGGACACTCAAAAGCCTGCCATCCATGGATTCTGTCAGTGTTTTGATCTGTTCACCATCAACATTGCGTGCAGCAGCAACCACAGCCTCCCAGACACTGTTCAGAGAGGTGTACTGTTTTCCCTCCTTGTAAATCTCACATTTGATGATGGACCACAGGTTCTCAATGGGGTTCAGATCAGGTGAACAAGGAGGCCATGTCATTAGATTTTCTTCTTTTATACCCTTTCTTGCCAGCCACGCTGTGGAGTACTTGGACGCATGTGATGGAGCATTGTCCTGCATGAAAATCATGTTTTTCTTGAAGGATGCAGACTTCTTCCTATACCACTGCTTGAAGAAGGTGTCTTCCAGAAACTGGCAGTAGGACTGGGAGTTGAGCTTGACTCCATCCTCAACCCGAAAAGGCCCCACAAGCTCATCTTTGATGATACCAGCCCAAACCAGTACTCCACCTCCACCTTGCTTGGGTCTGAGTCGGACTGGAGCTCTCTGCCCTTTACCAATCCAGCCACGGGCCCATCCATCTGGCCCATCAAGACTCACTCTCATTTCATCAGTCCATAAAACCTTAGAAAAATCAGTCTTGAGATATTTCTTGGCCCAGTCTTGACGTTTCAGCTTGTGTGTCTTGTTCAGTGGTGGTCGTCTTTCAGCCTTTCTTACCTTGGCCATGTCTCTGAGTATTGCACACCTTGTGCTTTTGGGCACTCCAGTGATGTTGCAGCTCTGAAATATGGCCAAACTGGTGGCAAGTGGCATCTTGGCAGCTGCACGCTTGACTTTTCTCAGTTCATGGGCAGTTATTTTGCGCCTTGGTTTTTCCACACGCTTCTTGCGACCCTGTTGACTATTTTGAATGAAACGCTTGATTGTTCGATGATCACGCTTCAGAAGCTTTGCAATTTTAAGAGCGCTGCATCCCTCTGCAAGATATCTCACTATTTTTGACTTTTCTGAGCCTGTCAAGTCCTTCTTTTGACCCATTTTGCCAAAGGAAAGGAAGTTGCCTAATAATTATGCACACCTGATATAGGGTGTTGATGTCATTAGACCACACCCCTTCTCATTACAGAGATGCACATCACCTAATATGCTTAATTGGTAGTAGGCTTTCGAGCCTATACAGCTTGGAGTAAGACAACATGCATAAAGAAGATGATGTGGTCAAAATACTAATTTGCCTAATAATTCTGCACTCCCTGTATATATATATATATATTCTATCTTTATTATTGTGTCTATATTTTATTCATATTATATTTTATAAAATTATTATTGATTGGAAGACCTTGACTGCTTTTTTAGCACTATTCCTGTGTGTTTTAGGACCCTCATTCAGTCAAATACAAATAAGGAGCATATCAGGAACAAATCAAGCACCCAGTTCAAGATACTTTGTGGGGATGCACAGATTCACTCTGCCAGTGGTCAAAACACTTTTCCGACCATATCAGCCTCTACCCACTGCCGTGAAATGCTGAGCGTTCGTTCCACTTCCAATACTTTTGCACTCTTCTGGCATGGATGATGTCATCAGGGGGTGTTGGCACGGGACCAATGCTGCATGCACAAGCTGTGGGTCAGTGGGTAGGAATTTGACAGGGACACAAGGAATCCGCTTGCCATCCTTAAAGCTTTAATGCTTTATTATATAAATATTAATATTAAAAGAAAGCCAGGTGACTCACATACAAATAGGAGCAAAGTACATGGACCGGCTTACGTGTGTCAGGAATTGTTTGTGAGTCACCTGGCTTTCTTTTAATATTAATATTTATATAATAAAGCATTGAAGATTTAAGGATGGTGAGCAGATTCATTGTGTAACAGTGATCACCTGTCAGAACCATAAGTATATGGAACAACATCAGTGGGGTTGGCTATCCTTAACGTTGTCCCCCAATATATAAATCAAACTTGAGACCCTTTATATGAAAGCAAAATTCCTTCTCTTTTAGAGCCTGATGATGAAAGATTCTCCTGCTTGAAGATAAATTATAGTGCAAACTTTACAGGAGCTGAACTCACTGAATGCTATAAGAAAAGGGTCGGAACCTCTGATGACCACTGCTTCTTACACTCTCCTCCACCTCTCTTGCTCAGGTTGATTCACGTGCAAGAGAAGGGGGCAGCATTACACACTCAAGCCTATACGTCCACTGTCCATTCTCCGCAAAGCTGTGTGGGAATGTTCTCAAATTTAGAACTTTATCCACACAGCCCTTAGTACATGGGACCCTTTATATCATCTTGTATGACTAGATAGATTTAGATGATAAATGAGTGAGGGTATCCGCCAGCAGGCAGTTGATTATCATGACAAACAACTCTCAACTTTGGTTCTATTTTTGGGGTTCTAATTCTTTTACAGATGCCTTTGTTACCCACCCACCAAAATAATAAATTATAAGACCCTACATTGGAAAGCATGAGGTTTCACAATTCAAATAAGGGGTCTCATGTCCTTATAGCGATAAAGGGATCGCTATAGATAGAATGATAAGCTGGCAGTAACTGCCAGTCTCATTTTGTTGTGCTGTTAATGTTAGGGATCATAGATCGATGTTTGTCTGCACTAATAAAACAAATTGGTGATATTTTGTGAAATTTTATATTGGATAACTTTTTGATACAACTATTTAATGTTGTGGTTTTTTATATATATATATATATATATATATATATATATATATATATATATATATATATATGCTATTCTGAGTTTGGACAGGGGCAGGAACATATATATATTGACAAAATGGGTTGTCATCCCTCTGGGAAATCATAATTTTGTGTAATTTTAAACGTAAGCAATGTTTTTTATGGTTAGATATTTTATACCTTGTCATTTTCTGCATAAATTGCAAGATGATACATAGGGACAAAATAATAAATGTTCTTTTCTAAATTTTAATTGAACAATGTAAATATAAACTACATTTTTTTATGTTTTAGGAAGATAAACTGATGCTAAATGTGGTACAATAAAATGTGTGTTTGAAATAATTAGGATAGAAGGACTCATATGCTGCCATTTACTATTTACGCCATAGAAAATGACACATTACTGTAATTTTTTATTTTCCCATATTTAGTTATTCCCTAAAATGTTTGCTCTGCTGAAACAAATGAGGTAATATTTGTGAGGGTACCATAAAGAAAAGAGTTGCAAATGTGTATGTGTAAATGCAATGCAGGGCAAACAACTAAAAACACCTCTCTAGCACATGGGTGTGAAAATGGAACAGCAGCAAAAAGGTTAAAATGTTAGTGTTTCAATACAATTAATTTCTTTATTTGATACATTTGTGTTTTCTTCCATTCTTTTGCATATGGTATTAGTTAAGAAACAGACTGGTGACTACTCAGAGTTTCCCCGTACGGCAAGCCTTTGGTTGAAAAATTATTTGATTTATGTGATAAAACATATATTTTTTCTGAATTTAAACCTTTAAATAAAAATGGGGTGAACATAGAAAAGTGTGCATACAATAAGAATCTAAACTGATTACCAATAAAGATTATCAATACCAATGTTTAAACCTTTAAGTTGATTTTGTGTAATCTGGCACCACCTACTGGTGGTTAGTTGGTATTACAATTGTGAATTTTCAGAGAAAAATATAGAAAAAGTTAGAACATAGAACAGTGAACATTTAACCCCTTAATGACCACAGCACTTTTCCATTTTCTGACCGTTTGGGACCAAGGCTATTTTTACATTTCTGCAGTGTTTGTGTTTAGCTGTAATTTTACTCTTACTCATTTACTGTACCCACACATATTATATACCGTTTTTCTCGCCATTAAATGGACTTTCTAAAGATACCATTATTTCATCATATCTTATAATTTACTATAAAAAAAAATATAAAATATGAGGAAAAAATGGATAAAAACACACTTTTTCTAACTTTGACCCCCAAAATCTGTTACACATCTGCAACCACCAAAAAACACTCATGCTAAATAGTTTCCAAATTTTGTCCTGAGTTTAGAAATACCCAATGTTTACATGTTCTTTGCTTTTTTTTTGCAAGTTATAGGGCAATAAATACAAGAAGCACTTTGCTATTTCCAAACCACTTTTTTTCAAACTTAGCGCTAGTTACATTGGAACACTGATATCTTCCAGGAATCCCTGAATATCCCTTGACATGTATATATTTTTTTTTAGAAGACATCCCAAAGTATTGATCTAGGCCCATTTTGGTATATTTCATGCCACCATTTCACCACCAAATGCGATCAAATAAAAAAAATTGTTCACTTTTTCACACATTTTGTTACAAACTTTAGGTTTCTCACTGAATTTATTTACAAACAGCTTGTGCAATTATGGCACAAATTGTTGTAACTGCTTCTCTGGAATCCCCTTTTTTCATAAATAGCAGACATATATGGATTTGGTGTTGCTTTTTGGTAATTAGAAGGCCGCTAAATGCCACTGCGCACCACACGTGTATTATGCCCAGCAATGAAGGGGTTAATTAGGGAGCATGTAGGGAGCTTGTAGGGTTAATTTTAGCTTTATTGTAGTGTAGTAGACAACCCTAAGTATTGATCTAGGCCCATTTTGGTATATTTCATGCCACCATTTCAACGCCAAATGCGATTAAATTAAAAAAAAAGTAAAATTTTTTACAATTTTAGGTTTCTCACTGAAATCATTTACAAACAGCTTGTGCAATTATGGCACAAATGGTTGTAAATGCTTCTCTGGGATCCCCTTTGTTGAGAAATAGCAGACATACATGGCTTTGGCGTTGCTTTTTGGTAATTAGAAGGCCGCTAAATGCCGCTGCGCATCACACGTGTATTATGGCTAGCAGTGAAGGGGTTAATTAGGTAGCATGTAGGGAGCTTGCAGGGTTAATTTTAGCTTTAGTGTAGAGATCAGCCTCCCACCTGACACATTACACCCCCTGATCCCTCCCAAACAGCTCTCTTCCCTCCCCCACCCCACAATTGTCCCCGCCATGTTAAGTACTGGCAGAAAGTCTGCCAGTACTAAAAAAAAAAGCTATCCTTGATAAAAATTTTTTTAAAAAAGGCATATTTACATATGCTGCTCTGGAGGATCCCCCCTAAGCCCCCAACCTCCCTGATACCCCCCAAACAGCTCTTTACCCATCCCCCTCTAACTTATTAGTAGCCATCTTTGGTACTGGCAGCTGTCTGCCAGTACCCAGTTTATAGTAAAACATGTTTTTATTCTTTTTTTAAATAATTTTCTGTAGTGTAGCTTGCCCCCCCCCCCAAAGACCAACCCACCACCCCCTCCCAGATCTCTTAGATCGACATATATTTACATATATTTGGCCCTCACTGCCACTTTTCTCCCATCATTTTTCTGTAGTGTAGCGGTTCCCACCCGCTCCCTACCCCCACGCGCGCCCGCGCGCGCCCCCTCGTGCACGCGCTCGCACCCGCGCGCGCACCCGGCGTTCCCGCCCACGATCCCGCCCCCCTCCACATCATACTGCCCATCGATGGCCGCCCACCCGCCTCCCAGACTGGCTCCCACCCACCAACGAAACCGGCCATCGATGTCCGGTCCAGAGAGGGCCACAGAGTGGCTCTCTCTGCATCGGATGGCCAAGGGGGGTTATTGCAGGATGCCTCGATGTTGAGGCATCACTGCAATAACCGGAAAGCAGCTGGAAGCGAGCAGGATCGCTTCCAGCTGCTTTCCAGACCGAGGACGTACGCCATACGTCCTCAGGCGTTAAGTGTATTTTTTTTGAGGACGTATGGCGTACGTCCTTGGTCGTTAAGGGGTTAAAGGTTTAAACCTCTCCCCCCTTTAACGAAGCCACACCAAAGTAAGGCTGTAACCATGGTAAACAGAAACAACAAACCTACCCAAATAAAAGTGTGTGTGTGTGTAAATTGAACATAAGCACAACAACATAAATATAAAAATATATCTGCCACCATAATAAAGGACATCTGTTCCCACTGAGAATGGTATATCATTGCATAAAGCCAAGAACTTGTTAAGGGCAGATTAGGACAGGTAGACTATCTGGAACATTTTCAATGTCATTCTACCATATTGTTGGTATGATATAAGTCAGCTCACTTGGGGCCCGATCCGATATAAATCGTCGCCCGCAAAAGCCGGCGATGCCAATATTTGCGTGGGTTTGGTATCCTATATACGGCGTAACTTAGAAGTTATGCGCGTAGATTTCTGCCTTCGCCCGTAGTTTTTTGGCCCATAGACTGACATACAAAACACGCGCAGTTTGGTATCCAATATACGGCGTAAGTACTTACGCGCGCAAATTTCAGAAAATCTACTCCAATCTCATCTCGCCACAAATTTCAGCCGTGGGAACCCTTGCACTGACTTAGAAACCAACGTAACTCTCGGAAGGCCTAACAAGTGCATGCTTAACAACATACATATCAGCAGCTTGATCACAATAGTTAACCTCTTAAAAGCATTTATTATTCCTGCCCCTGCAAGTTTGTCAAACCAATCACAAAGGGGTGCATCATGGGGCCCAGGGGGATATCATGGGGCCCAGGGGGACATCATGGGGTCCAGGGGGACATCATGGGGTCCAGGGGGACATCATGGGGCCCAAGGGGTGCTGGAAGCCCTACAATCCCCTGTTGTTCTGTCTACACATGCTGATTCTATAGTTGCTGCTGAGGTCCATGGTGATGGTGCTGCCCCTGTTGCAGCTGGTCATCGAATTACATAATGCGGAGTTCCACTGCATGTAAGTGAAACTACTACATCCCACCCCCATTCCCTTAACCACCCTAATTACTGAAAATATATCATTAGTTCAATTCATGTTTTGGTCACTATGATTTATTGACTATCATTTAGAGGAATGAAAATGGATGTTTATACCTTATGTTCACACCTTCTGTAAAAACATTATTATTTAGATATATATACCCATGTGCAGGGATAGGCAAGGTGTCCTTCACTAAAACTCTTTACCTTAGAAAATGTCAGCAACAGCCTTGGCTCATGCCTATCCCTGCACATGGGTCAATTTCTATTGGATGTGAGAAACCTTGATTTACATCTTAAAAGTGAATATCACTATATGTACCCTTCATACACAACTATGTGATGTGGTTTAGAGAACATGAATATGTCATAAACATGATGATATTACCTTTTCTGGGCCATTTCCACACAGGCCTTATTATATTTTTCAAAGATATTAGTGTACTAAAACACCCCTCACATGGATGTGGATGACAATTATATGGTAAATAACAGAGGACAAGATTTAGGATGAAATATAACAAGATTTATTTTCTTTTAGGCTTCTTAGATGAGGGGGCTGAGGGGCCTGGAGTGGGTCTCCTGCCTCTCCTGGGTTGTGTGGATTCCGAGGATCCTGCAGGAGTGCCGGCCACAGATGAGATGCTGGAGGCAATGTCCTGCTGGTGGGTGAAATTCTCCACCAACACACCCAACAGTTGGTTCTGTTCCCTCCATCTGTCACTCTGAATCTGCATGTCAGACATTACTCTCAGCATCTGAGATTGATTCTGGACCATAGCACTTAAAGATGCTGCCATGTCCCGTTGCAGCTCAATGGAACGCTGTTGTAAAGTCTGTTGACTCCTGTAAAACCTGCGTTGGTCCCTCTGCATTCTCTCGCAGGTTGATGTGAGACTCTCGCAGGTTACTGTTTGCCTCCTCTGTAGGGCAATGTATTCATCGCCCATGGCGGAAGTCAGCGGATCTATGGGCTCTTCCCCAGCAGGGACTCTAGGCACCGGTTCAATTTCAAGATCCTCAGCTGCTGGTGCGGGCTGTGGCATCTCAGCTGCTGGTGCGGGCTGTGGCATCTCAGCTGCTGGTGCGGGCTGTGGAATATCAGCTGCTGGTGCGGGCTGTGGAATCTCAGCTGCTGGTGCTGCCTGTGGGATGATCTCAGCTGGTGGAGCTCTTCCAAGTGCAGAAGATGGTGGAGATGTCCGGATGGACTGATAGTCCCATTGCCTGCTGGTGTGCACCCACTCAGCCTGCTGGTAAAATCCCTGAGTGGCCTGATATTGTTGGGGGGGGTGTAAAGGCATCTACCCTTCGGGGCTGGCTTGGCTCCCCCTCCAAGCCAAAGGAATAGTCCTCCGGCCAGGGCTCCTGCCAGGTATCCTCATGTAATGCTGGCGGCATGACATCCGGATTGTCAATTGAGGCAGTCCAACCCAGGTCATGCCTGGCATACTCCTGCTGGACTCTCCGGACCGGTGGTCGAGGTGGAGAAATACTTTGTGGCGGTGGTGGATGCATGGGCGTTGGCACCCTGGTGACTGGAGGTTCTGTGGAGGAGTCAAATGATGAGAGGGATTAGTACATCTCCACTCATCCATCGAACCCAGTCATTTCAAGCAGCGGCATTTATTTAACCGCAGTATACTTAAAACGTGTCATTAAACAGACACACTTAAGGGAATCAAGTAGCGGCATATATTTAACCGCAATATTCCCCAACGGATACAGCAACAACAGACGGATACACTTCAAGGTACTTTAGAGCACTGTTAAAACAGCACAACCAGCACTATTAGAATATAGTGTACCATCACATATACCCGGCCAATACTGTAAGGTCATTTCGTCAAAAGACTGAGACTAATAACAGTCCACAGCTAAAGTATATGAATGTTAATAATACTGTAACATACCGTTGAAATTAGGCCTCACTGTGGAAATTAGCAAAGTGTAACACTAACACTCAACGTAAAAGTATCATTTTAAATTTGAAATTGTATTTTATTTTATGCTTGTCCAATTTTTAGTGTCCAATTTTTAGTATCTTTTATAGTAATCTTAGACACCGGTGTCAATAGTACATAAAGTGTATACATTTTAACATATTGTGAAAATAAATTGTTTTTATTTACCAACTTAAGGCATTTTATTTATTTATATTTATTTATATAAGGAGTATATTATTAATAGGAATTTATATATTAATATATTAATAGAAATCGACACTATAATTTAAACAAAGCAAATAGAATTTACCACGTAACTCACTTAACTAACAATAAACATTGAGATATTAACACTTCACTACAGGGAATCAGCATTGATTTGCGCCACCTACCATCACCTCAGCTAATTTGTATAAAACATTGGGATAAAGTTTTATAAGGTGTGCAATATTCCCCCCTTACTATCAGTCCAACCACTATCACAAACGCACAGGGATTAGTACAGTCAGATATATATCCATATGGGCATACAATGTACATGCTAGGGCCTATACACATTCTCATGTCAAACTCTATAACATGCATGTGCACATTGAGATTTGTGATATGAGGGTTTTTAATATGCAAAGTATCCATGTATGTGTTTCATACAATAGTTCTGTGTACATGTCAGTGATGGAGAAAATGTGTTCTTTAAGTGACACTATGGTTGTGATGACTATAGTGTCCATTTACTGAAAACTCTACATGTGGCTTGTGGCCTGTGTTACTCTGAGACATGTTAGTATTTCACTATTCCACCTCATATCATGAATTTCAATGTGTTAAGTAGCATTTATATGGACATTAAGCCCATTTTGATTCTTTCATGATTCAGCTAGAGCATGCAATTGTAAACAATTTTGTAATTTACTTCCATTACCTAATTTGCTTCATTCTCTTGATATTCTTAGCTGAAAAGCATATCTAGATAGGCTCAGAAGCTGCTGATTGGTGGCTGCACATCAATGCCTCGTGTGATTGCCTCACCCATGTGCATTGATATTTAATAAACAAAGAATAAGAAAATAATGAAGCAAATTAGATAATAGAAGTAAATTGGGATGTTGTTGAAAACAGTATTCTCTATCTGAATAATGAAATAAAAAGATTTGGTTTGATGTCCCTTTAATGTTAAATCTCATTGTAGATGTTTTTGTTAGTAGGCCAAATACCATGCTCCTCATTGTGTACATGAATGTGTGACATTATAGGATGTTATATCTCAAATACATATAATACTGGTGTGTGGGATGTTACTCACCAGCATGCTGCGCTGATGTTGCAATCCCTGAGTCACGAGCCCCTGGAAGTCCACGGACTGCTGTGACGCTCAGGGACCTACGAATCAGCTCCTGCCACTCGTTATATTCCGCCTCATGGTGAGGCCCACCTCCTGTTGCCCTCTGGGACATTGCTTCTTGGCCCATCTTCTCCTTAACTCTCCTCTTACAGTCGTTCCACCTCTTCTTTAGGCCATCCACATTCCTCCTCTGCTGGGACACACCATTAACAGCCTCCTCCACCTTCAGCCAGGCATCTTTACGCCTACGGGCAACTCCTTTGCCCTTCTCTTGGCAAAAGAGGGCGGTATGGTTCTCCAGGACAGCCTGGACTAGAGCGAGGTTTTCAGCGAATGTGAAGTTGGGGCACCTCATACGCTCATCGTCCTGGGCTGCCTGGCTCCCTCCCTGGGATGTCCCTGGTGTGGGTTCCTCCCTATCCTCTCCCTCCTTCCTCCTTCCCCCTTCTATCCCCATGTGCACCCTCTATCCCTCTTCTGAGTGTGCCTGGCCTTGGGGCAACCCCACTCCCATCCTCCCTTCTAGCTCTCCCTCTCCCCACTCCGCTCACTCCCTGACGGGGACCCTGCTGCTCCTCCTGTCCATAATCCTCTCCCTGCAACTCCCCTTCCCTCCTCCCCCCCGCTGTAGCTCTCCCTGACATCCTCACACTACACACACTCACACACTCACACTCACTCCCACTTCAATCACACACAATCACAACCAAACACTCAGCCTTTCACACTGTAAAAGATAAATAAAATGTGTAAGGTGTTATAAAAAAAAAGTGTTATGTATTTTGTATATGTGTGTATGCAAAATGTGTGCAATATGTAAAAAAGTGACAGTAATGTACAAGCTTAACAAATCCACCAAATCCGACCTAACTAAATATTATGCAATGCGCCTCTCTCTCTACTCTAACGACTATCTCCTACTCACTGTAGTGTGCTGTAGCTCCAAGAACCGACAAAACACACTAAAGAAAATGGCGGCTGCGCAGGGGTTTAAGTATGAATTTTGAATCTCGTAATTACATGGCGCATCTCTTAGAACTGGCCGTTATTTTTTACGATTCGTAGGCTAATTTGCATAAAACTACACTTTATTGAGACTTTACGTGAACAAAATACAGGGAGTGCAGAATTATTAGGCAAATGAGTATTTTGACCACATCATCCTCTTTATGCATGTTGTCTTACTCCAAGCTGTATAGGCTCGAAAGCCTACTACCAATTAAGCATATTATGTGATGTGCATCTCTGTAATGAGAAGGGGTGTGGTCTAATGACATCAACACCCTATATCAGGTGTGCATAATTATTAGGCAACTTCCTTTCCTTTGGCAAAATGGGTCAAAAGAAGGACTTGACAGGCTCAGAAAAGTCAAAAATAGTGAGATATCTTGCAAAGGGATGCAGCACTCTTAAAATTGCAAAGCTTCTGAAGCGTGATCATCGAACAATCAAGCCTTTCATTCAAAATAGTCAACAGGGTCGCAAGAAGCGTGTGGAAAAACCAAGGCGCAAAATAACTGCCCATGAACTGAGAAAAGTCAAGCTTGCAGCTGCCAAGATGCCACTTGCCACCAGTTTGGCCATATTTCAGAGCTGCAACATCACTGGAGTGCCCAAAAGCACAAGGTGTGCAATACTCAGAGACATGGCCAAGGTAAGAAAGGCTGAAAGACGACCACCACTGAACAAGACACACAAGCTGAAACGTCAAGACTGGGCCAAGAAATATCTCAAGACTGATTTTTCTAAGGTTTTATGGACTGATGAAATGAGAGTGAGTCTTGATGGGCCAGATGGATGGGCCCGTGGCTGGATTGGTAAAGGGCAGAGAGCTCCAGTCCGACTCAGACGCCAGCAAGGTGGAGGTGGAGTACTGGTTTGGGCTGGTATCATCAAAGATGAGCTTGTGGGGCCTTTTCGGGTTGAGGATGGAGTCAAGCTCAACTCCCAGTCCTACTGCCAGTTTCTGGAAGACACCATCTTCAAGCAGTGGTACAGGAAGAAGTCTGCATCCTTCAAGAAAAACATGATTTTCATGCAGGACAATGCTCCATCACACGCGTCCAAGTACTCCACAGCGTAGCTGGCAAGAAAGGGTATAAAAGAAGAAAATCTAATGACATGGCCTCCTTGTTCACCTGATCTGAACCCCATTGAGAACCTGTGGTCCATCATCAAATGTGAGATTTACAAGGAGGGAAAACAGTACACCTCTCTGAACAGTGTCTGGGAGGCTGTGGTTGCTGCTGCACGCAATGTTGATGGTGAACAGATCAAAACACTGACAGAATCCATGGATGGCAGGCTTTTGAGTGTCCTTGCAAAGAAAGGTGGCTATATTGGTCACTGATTTGTTTTTGTTTTGTTTTTGAATGTCAGAAATGTATATTTGTGAATGTTGAGATGTTATATTGGTTTCACTGGTAAAAATAAATAATTGAAATGGGTATATATTTGTTTTTTGTTAAGTTGCCTAATAATTATGCACAGTAATAGTCACCTGCACACACAGATATCCCCCTAAAATAGCTAAAACTAAAAACAAACTAAAAACTACTTCCAAAAATATTCAGCTTTGATATTAATGAGTTTTTTGGGTTCATTGAGAACATGGTTGTTGTTCAATAATAAAATTAATCCTCAAAAATACAACTTGCCTAATAATTCTGCACTCCCTGTACTGGCGTAAGTACTTGCGACGACTAAAATGTGTATTTGCGCACATTTTAGCTGATTGCCGGTTTTTCCTACTTACGCCAGTTTAGCATCTGACGGCGCTGTATATTGGATAGGTCGAGTTGCAAGGTGAAATTACAGGCGGCGCGGGTTCCCTTGCTTGCGCCGCAAACTACGCCGTATATCGGATTGCGCCCTTGATGTTGTGTTCCACTCTGGTATCAAAGAACTAGTTTAGCAAAGCTCTCAAATTATTTGAGCTGATTCAACAAATAGTTGATCCAGATTGCCCATATACACAGTGGGGAAAAACTGCCTTGCATCGGCAACCTTCTATCTGTATCATAGTAAGCAAAAAATGGCATCTTATTTACCTAACACACTTATGTGTTACTATCTATGTATAGGCGTGTAGGGAGGTGTATACAAGGATCACAAGAGCAAATCAAATATGGACGGCGGTGTTAACCACAGTGGTAACAAATCGGTTAACCATGTTGGAGCAAAGGCGTTAATGGGCATAGTGTGGCTAGGAATATCAGGAGTTAACCCACTATAAACAAAAACAGGTATAGTATTGTAGCAGTGATCTGTCAAGCATTACAGAATATCACAAGTGACAGAGCGCTTGCACTTGACAACTTTAACCGTAATGTGAAATAAAGGATATATTTTCCGGGATGGTGTAAAAGCCGGAACGGAACAGGCCGGAACAGGCCTTTTATGAAGGAAATTGATTCAAAATATAATGGGATGTGTTAGAGAATCTTGAGAACAATTTTAGGAAAAATAATCTTTGTGATTTAATAATTAATTAACCCTTTAACTACCAAAATAGTGTCTGGAACCAAACATAACAGCTCGGAACAGCACCTTCCCAGAAAACCAGATACACCAAATTCACAAGTCACCCATGACTAAATTTAATAAGTGTAATCAGCCACAGACCATCCACAGACACCTCGTTCCAATGCCTGAAATATGCTTTTTCATGAAAAGTGTCGGAACGGCACCTTCCCATTAACATATACAGACCAAATTCACCAGCCACACATAACTAGATGTGATAAGTGTAATCAACCACAAACCATCCACAGAAACCACATTCCAATACCCGTTCCGGCCTGTAAAACGCTTTTTCATGAAAAGTGACGGAACGGCACCTTCCCAGCAAACCAGATACACCAAATTCACCAGTCACACAATAATAAATGTAATAAGTGTAATCAGCCACAAACCATCCACAGAAACCACATTATGATATCTGTTCCGGCCTTTAATATGCTTTTTTTTTTTTTTTAAAATGACGGAACGGCACCTTCCCAGCAACATATACAGACCAAATTCACCAGCCACACATAACTAAATGTGATAAGTGTAATCAACCACAAACCATCCACAGAAACCACGTTCCAATACCCGTTCCGGCCTGTAAAACGTTTTTTCATGAAAAGTGATGGAACGGCACCTTCCCAGCAAACCAGATACACCAAATTCACCAGTCACACATGAATAAATGTAATAAGTGTATTCAGCCACAAACCATCCACAGAAACCACATTATGATATCTGTTCCGGCCTTTAATACGATTTTATATAAAAAGTGATGGAACGGCACTTTCACAGCAACATATACAGACCAAATTCACCAGCCACACATAACTAGATGTGATAAGTGTAATCAACCCCAAACCATCCACAGAAACCACGTTCCAATACCCGTTTCGGCCTGTAAAGCGCTTTTTTATGAAAAGTGACGGAACGGCACCTTCCCAGCAAACCAGATACACCAAATTCACCAGTCACACATGAGTAAATTTAATAAGTGTAATCAGCCACAAACCATCCACAGAAACCAAATTATGATATCTGTTCCGGCCTTTAATACGCTTTTTTATAAAAAGTGACGGAACGGCACCTTCCCAGCAACATATACAGACCAAATTCACCAGCCACACATAACTAGATGTGATAAGTGTAATCAACCAAAAACCATCTACAGAAACCACGTTCCAATACCCGTTCGTGCCTGTAAAGCGCTTTTTTATGAAAAGTGACGGAACGGCACCTTCCCAGCAAACCAGATACACCAAATTCACCAGTCATGCATGAGTAAATTTAATAAGTGTAATCATCCACAAACCATCCACAGAAACCACATTATGATATCTGTTCCAGTTTTAAAACGCTTTTTTTATAAAAAGTGACGGAACGGCACCTTCCCAGCAACATATACAGACCAAATTCACCAGCCACACATAACTAGATGTGATAAGTGTAATCAACCACAAACCATCCACAGAAACCACGTTCCAATACCAGTTCCGGAATGTAAAACGCTTTTCATGAAAAGTGACGGAACCGCACCTTCCCAGCAAACCAGATACACCAAATTCACCAGTCACACGTGAATATATGTAATAAGTGTAATCAGCCACAAACCATCCACAGAAACCACATTATGATATCTGTTCCGGCCTTTAATACACTTTTTTATAAAAAGTGATGGAACGGCACCTTCCCAGCAACATATACAGACCAAATTCACCAGCCACACATAATTAGATGTGATAAGTGTAATCAACCACAAACCATCCACAGAAACCACATTCCAATACCCGTTCCGGCCTGTAACACACTTTTTCTTCAAAAGTGATGGAACAGATGGTTTGTGGCTCATTACACTTTATACATTTAGTCATGTGTGACTGGTGAATGTGATGTATCTGGTTTGCTGATAAGGTGCCGTTTCGTCAGTTTTCATGAAAAAGCGTTTTACAGGCCGGAACGGGTGAGCGTGGTTTCTGTGGATGGTTTGTGGTTGATTACACTCATTTTATCTAGTCATGTGTGACTGGTGAATGTGATGTATCTGTTGCTGGGAAGGTGCCGTTCCGTCACTTCTCATGAAAAAGCGTATTACAGGCCGGAACAAGTATTGAAACATGGTTTCTGTGGATGGTTTCTGGTTGATTACACTTATCACATTTAGTTATATGTGGCTGGTGAATTTTGTCTGTATATGTTGTTGATAAGGTGCCGTTCCGTCACTTTTCATGAAAAAGCGGATTACCGGCCAAAACAGGTATTGGAATGTGGTTTCTGTGGATGGTTTGTGGTTGATTACACTTATCACATCTAGTTATGTTTTGTTGTTGAATTTTGCCTTTACATGTTGCTGGGAAAGTGCTGTTCCATAACTTTTCATGAAAAAGTGTGTTACAGGCCGGAACGGGTATTGGAACATGGTATCTGTGGATGGTTTGTGGTTGATTGCACTTATCACATTTAGTTATATGTGGATGGTTAATTTGGTCTGTACAGGGAGTGCAGAATTATTAGGCAAGTTGTATTTTTGAGGATTAATTTTATTATTGAACAACAACCATGTTCTCAATGAATCCAAAAAACTCATTAATATCAAAGCTGAATAGTTTTGGAAGTAGTTTTTAGTTTGTTTTTAGTTATAGCTATTTTAGGGGGATATCTGTGTGTGCAGGTGACTATTACTGTGCATAATTATTAGGCAACTTAACAAAAAACAAATATATACCCATTTCAATTATTTATTTTTACTAGTGAAACCAATATAACATCTCAACATTCACAAATATACATTTCTGACATTCAAAAACAAAACAAAAACAAATCAGTGACCAATATAGCCACCTTTCTTTGCAAGGACACTCAAAAGCCTGCCATCCATGGATTCTGTCAGTGTTTTGATCTGTTCACCATCAACATTGCGTGCAGCTGCAACCACAGCCTCCCAGACACTGTTCAGAGAGGTGTACTGTTTTCCCTCCTTGTAAATCTCACATTTGATGATGGACCACAGGTTCTCAATGGGGTTCAGATCAGGTGAACAAGGAGGCCATGTCATTAGATTTTCTTCTTTTATACCCTTTCTTGCCAGCCACGCTGTGGAGTACTTGGACGCGTGTGATGGAGCATTGTCCTGCATGAAAATCATGTTTTTCTTGAAGGATGCAGGCTTCTTCCTGTACCACTGCTTGAAGACAGTGTCTTCCAGAAACTGGCAGTAGGACTGGGAGTTGAGCTTGACTCCATCCTCAACCCGAAAAGGCCCCACAAGCTCATCTTTGATGATACCAGCCCAAACCAGTACTCCACCTCCACCTTGCTGGCGGGAGTCGGACTGGAGCTCTCTGCCCTTTACCAATCCAGCCACGGGCCCATCCATCTGGCCCATCAAGACTCACTCTCATTTCATCAGTCCATAAAACCTTAGAAAAATCAGTCTTGAGATATTTCTTGGCCCAGTCTTGACGTTTCAGCTTGTGTGTCTTGTTCAGTGGTGGTCGTCTTTCCGCCTTTCTTACCTTGGCCATGTCTCTGAGTATTGCACACCTTGTGCTTTTGGGCACTCCAGTGATGTTGCAGCTCTGAAATATGGCCAAACTGGTGGCAAGTGGCATCTTGGCAGCTGCACGCTTGACTTTTCTCAGTTCATGGGCAGTTATTTTGCGCCTTGGTTTTTCCACACGCTTCTTGCGACCCTGTTGATTATTTTGAATGAAACGCTTGATTGTTCGATGATCACGCTTCAGAAGCTTTGCAATTTTAAGAGTGCTGCATCCCTCTGCAAGATATCTCACTATTTTTGACTTTTCTGAGCCTGTCAAGTCCTTCTTTTGACCCATTTTGCCAAAGGAAAGTAAGTTGCCTAATAATTATGCACACCTGATATAGGATGTTGATGTCATTAGACCACACTCCTTCTCATTACAGAGATGCACATCACCTAATATGCTTAATTGGTAGTAGGCTTTCGAGCCTATACAGCTTGGAGTAAGACAACATGCATAAAGAGGATGATGTGGTCAAAATACTCATTTGCCTAATAATTCTGCACACAGTGTATATGTTGTTGAGAAGGTGCCGTTCCGTCACTTTTCATGAAAAACTATTTTAAAAGCCGGAACCTTTATTGGAACGTGGTTTCTGTAGATGGTTTGTGGTTGATTACACTTATTTTATCTACTTATGTGTGTCTGGTGAATTTGGTCTGTATATGTTGTTGGGAAGGTGCCATTCCATCACTTTTTTTTTTTTTTAAATACTTTATTTATTTCCAGCATCGGTCACAGCAACAATGAATGCAGACATTGGAAATTAGACAGATTACAATGTAAAGTATTGTCACTATAACAGTACTGGGTTTTATAATACACCCTAATAACATAATTTCTTTTAACTCCATCTGGCTTCACTATTCCCCTATCTACAGCCTTCCATTTCACTGAGCCTATGTAAAACTTTTACTAGTCATAGTATCGTAAACCGTGATATATGGTCTGCCAGCATGTCTCGCCTCTCTGCTGTAGTTAATTAGAGAAACTATATATCTCATTATGGTTTTGTGACAGTTCTTGAAAAGTCTCTATTAGCAGGATGTCATCTCTGTATAGTAAACATAAACTTCTCTATTTAGGGCAAAACTTTTAACCAGTAACTAGTAACATAAATTATCAGCTTCTGTTTCATCTCCACACTTCCCTCTCATCATCAGGAGTATGTACTCCTCAGTGTCACCCCGAGGCGCTCACCCCGGGTTCATTTCTCTAAGTCTCGTTCCCTTCCATCTTGTGGGCTGTTGGTTTGTTAACGGAAGATATTCCATTTGCCATGTAATTGTGCTTCTAGTACATGCTCTGAGTCTTTGAGTGGGTAGATAATCTGTTTCTGATGTTGTAAGTCTAAACTACCAATAAGGGGCTCCCACTTGTTCAGAAAGTGTTTGGTCCGTAGTGTCATGTCTCCCTGCGTGTCTATCAGTTCATAAACCATTTTTTGTTGCAAAGCGAGTTTGAGGTGTGTTAGATTTGGTGGGTTGGCTGTCATCCATTGTTTAAAAAGGAGTTTTCTGGCTAATAGTATCACATTATGGATGAACTTAGAATGAGTCAGTACCTCTGTCTATGAGTACAGGAATATCACCATGATCGCTGTCAGTTTGAATCTTTCCCTAGTAATACTCTCTACCCATCTCCGTGTCATACCCCAGAATCTTGTGAGTTTCGGGCATTGCCATATCATATGTACAATGTCTGGGTTGGGGTGTGAGCATTTTAGGCATAGCCCCGAGGCTTCGGGATTCCACTTGTGAAACATCCTAGGTGTTATATATGCGTAACAACTTTGTGTGTGATTCTGGGATTTCATTTGATAATGAGGCTTTTCTCACCTTTGTGACACTTTGCTCAATGATCTGATCTATGGTTGGCTGTCCAGTCAGTGTGTTCCATGTGTTTTGGATGTGGTCTCTAGCAGCATTATTGGGAAATGTCTGGAGGGCCCTGTAAGTGTGGGAGATAGAAGTCATCCCTCCCCTAGTCAGCGACAGCAATCTGTAGACCTCACAACCAGTGTCAGGTAGGTCCCCAGACCTCAGAAGGCTCTGTACATAGTGCCTCATCTGGAGGAATGCAAAGTGGTGTTTGTTAGGTATATTAAAGTCTGTTTGTAAGTCAATGAATGGCCTTATAGTTTTCTGGTCCTCCGACAGTACTTGTCGGAGGGTCGTTACTCCCCATTCCTCCCACTGCTTAAAAGGTTTGGTAGTGAAACCCGCCTGGAAGTCTAGGTTGCCTCATAGTGGGAGGTAGACAGTGTATTTGTGTGAGACTCCAAAGGCCCTACAAATCTTCCACCATGCTTTTATGGGGTGGAGGTAGAGAGCTGTGTTCCCAACTGCCCCGTCAACCTGTGCTCGGGTCATGTGCGGAAGCATTTTCAGGGACCACGGTGTGATGAGTTCCTCCTCCAATCTATGATTGGTGAAGTTACCTTTATCCAGAAGCCAGTCCATCACATATTTAGCCAAAGCCGCCCAGTTGTAGTGCTCTATGTTTGGAAGCCCAAAACCTCCCATCTCCGGTGTGCATGTCATTTTGAGATAGCTTATTCTGTGTTTTTTCCCTTTCCATAGGAATTGTAAAATGTCTCTATTTAGTGTTTTGAGATCCTGTTTGTGTATGAGCTCTGGGAGCATTTGTAGTGTGTACAGCAGTTTGGGAAATAAAATCATTTTGATTAGTCCCACTCTCCCCGACAGTGTAAGCGGTAGAGTGGACCAGTTCGAAAGTGTTTGTCGTAAATCTTTAAGAAGTGGTCCAAAGTTGATATCATACCACTGGGTGGGGTCTCTAGTCAGAGCGATACCTAAGTATTTGAATGTATTGGCAACTATTTTAAAGTTATCCTGAAGTGGTACAGAGGGTCTGTTATTCTGCAGCCATAATAACTCCGATTTCTCTTTGTTTATGCAATATCCTGAGATTTCCCCAAACTCAGCAATAATACGCATTATATAAGGGATATCCCTTCTAAGCTCACACATGTATAATATCATATCATCCGCAAAGAGAGAGATATGTAAAGTTTCTTTGCCTATACTTAGTCCCTCTGTGTCTTTCCTAATTTTAATCGCCAGTGGCTCAAGTGCAAAGTCGAAGAGGATCAGAGACAGAGGGCATCCCTGTCTCGTACCCCTCAGGAGCGGGAATGTCTTGGATGGCATGCCGTTGACCAGGATCGCTGCGCGAGGGTCATTGTAAATGGTGCGTATGGCTGTCAGGAAGTCGCCCTGCACCCCAAATTTCCCCAGTGTCGTAAACAAGTGATCCCACAGTAACTTGTCGAATGCTTTTTCGGCATCCACAAGTATCAGACAAGCATCCTCACCCCTCCGGTCTTGATCTTGATTACCTTTCCCCCAGTAGTGTGAGAGTACTATTTGCAGCTTCTCATGTTTTTGACAGAGGATCTGCCCTTCACAAACCCCACCTGGTCTTCGTGTACTAGTGATGGTAGTATCTCTGCCAGTCTGTTGGCCAAAATTTTCGTAAACAGTTTGTAGTCCGAATTAAGTAGGGAAATTGGTCTGTAAGATGATGTCAGTAAAGGGTCTCTGTCTGGCTTGGGGATGATTGTCACGTTTGCTTCCGTAAATCTGTTAGATAAGTTTGCCCCCCCTTCCATGATTGTGTTGAACAGTAGTGTGAGTGTTTCTGATGTTTCTCCCTTGTCCATTTTATAGAATTCCCCTGGTAAACCATCAGGTCCAGGGGTTTTCTCTAGAGGCAGCGTGTCAATGGCTCTAGTGACCTCCCGGGGTTGAATTGGGGCATTGAGTTTGTGTAGTTGTTCCTCATCTATCTGTGGGAGGGTCATATCTTTCCAGAAATTATGTTTTTTTTCTGCACTTACTTCTTGAGAGTTGTAGAGATTAGAGTAGTAGTCTATGAATGCTTTATGAATTTCTGATTCCTGTGTTAGTATCCTATCCTCTCCTCTGATGGCTGCTACAATGTTAGGTTTTCTATCTAGTTTGGTAATTTTTGCTAATAGTTTCCCTGTACGGTTCCCGTAGCGATAGAATTTGGCTTGTAGTCAGTTTTGGGCATTAACTGATGTTTGTATGAGGTGCGTATCTCTAAGGGCCTTGGTATCCCTGTATTTAATTCTATTCTGGTCTGTCGGGTGCCTGAGATACTGGTTCCTGGCATTTAAGAGTTGGCGCAAGAGGAGCTCTCCCCTCTTCTTACATGTTTTAGTGAGCTTTATCGCGTATGCTGTCACTACCCCTCTCAGAACTGCCTTTGCTGTTTCCCAGAACAGGGATATATTGTTTATATGTTGAATGTTAAGGTCTTTGTACACTAGCCACTCCCCTATCAGGTGTTTCCGGAGATTTAGATCGTGGTACAGATATGTAGGAAAATTCCATCTACAGGTCTTTCTCTGAGGTGTGTCAGTGCGCAACTCTAGTGTGACTGGGGCATGATCCGATATTGTCATGGGATCTATTTTTACCTCACCAACCCTGGGGCACAGCAATTTGGAAACCAAAAAGTAGTCTATGCGGGAAAGAGTGGTTTTATAGGGGTGTGAGCATGTATAGTCTCGTGTCTCAGGATTTCTTTCTCTCCAGACATCCGACAGGGAGTTTCTAAAGTTTTTCAAAATTAGTGTTTCTCTCTTGGATCCTTTCCATGGTTGTGTTGGGTGTGTGTCACTATTGGGATTACGAAACCTGTCAGCCGGTGTGTGTGGAGCAATATTGTAATCTCCTCCCACTATAATGGGGAGGTCCGAGAATTGTATGAGCTGGCTTTGGAGGTGATTAAAAAACTGTCTCTTCCCCGTCTGGGGGCCATATATCCCACACAGCACTAAGTGCTGTGCGTCTATTTGTATCTTGACCATCAGGTATCTGCCCTCCACGTCAGTCACTGTCTGTGAGATAGTGTAATTTAAACCTTTACGGAATAGGATTGCGACACCCCTTGCTCTTTTCCTTTCATATGGGGTGTATAGCACCTCCCCCACCCAACTCTGTTTAAGTTTTTGGTGTTCAATTTGTGAGAGATGTGTCTCCTCCAATACTGCAACATCAGCTTTCTTGGTGTTAAGGTGTCTTAATATCGCCTTTCTTTTAATAGGGGAGGTTATCCCCCCTACGTTCCATATGGTGATCTTCATGTTCCTAGTGTAATATGATTACTTTGTGCTCTTATCACTATTTGTCAATGTGGCCGTGTGTGATGTGCTGTGTGTATCTGTTTGGGTATGTCCGAATGCGCTGTACTTACTCGCTCCTGCGGTCACCAAGCTCCGTCCTCTTTTCCCCGGGGGCAGCGCCTCGAGGCTGGATGTACTCTATCTAATGCTAAATAAAACAGTTAACAGACCTTGCAATAAAACAGTAACTTTTTCTCTTTCCTATCCTCTCCAACAATTTCAACAACTCACAAAGTGCTCTCAACAGTGAGATAAAGTCCCTCCCCTCCCCCTCACTTGTAAAGGATATGAGTTAACATGTCCTAGTCCTTAAGATGTTTTACCCTCTTCTTTTTTGTTCCCTTCTGTGGCCTCAGCCTCAGGCCTTAGTTTCATGGATCAGAAGAAGCATTTCCTTGCGCTGTACTCTCTTTGCAAATGCAACTTGAGTTGTTTTGGCGACTCGAAGAACAGTGGTCCGTTGGTTGTGTGCAGTCGCAGTCTTGCTGGGTACAGGAGGGCTGCTGTTCTGCCTTGCTCCATCAATTGCTTGCAGTAGGGTGAGAATTCTTTCCTTCTGGCTGTGATTGTTGCTGAGTAATCTTGAAACAGATATACTTTTTTGCCTTCATATTCCAGAGAAGCGATTTTCCTGTAGGCTTGCAGAATTGCCACTTTTGCCTTGAAGTTGAGGTACTTTACCATGACCTGTCGCGGCTGTTGGTTACCTTCCCCTTGTCTTCTTGGGTCCCCCACTCTGTGGGCTCTTTCTACTGTGCATGGAAAACATGATTGAGGGATATGTAGCATCTTTGGTAGGGTATTTTCTGTGAACTCCACTAGCTGTGATCCCTGGAGTGATTCTGGGATACCCACTACCCGCAGGTTGTTTCTTCTCGACCTGTTCTCCAGGTCGTCAATCTTTGCCCACAGCCGGTCAGTCTGCTGTTGTAATAATTGAATGGTAGCTTCAGCTTCTCTATGGCGATTTTCTCCCTCCGCCACCCTCTGCTCTCCTTGAGTTAGTCTGCCATTGAAGGATTTTACCTCTGTTGTGAGTCCATTCCTGTTTGCAGTTGTTCTATCTTTGGTAGGAACAACGCAGAGATCTGTGAAACAATTGGGTGGGTGTCCACAGAGTTAGAATTCATCACTTCTTCAGCCCCCACAGTAACCTGTAGTGTCTCCACTTGATTCTTTTTCTTGTCTGCATTCTTAAGTCTGCTTGCCATTGTTCCTGTTTTTTTAATGTAAGAATTATAGTATTTTTGCATGCAGCTTTAGAGTTCTCCAACTATGTTCACCAACTATGTTGTGTTTCTGCGGTTATCTTACTATAAAGTTACAGATCCTGTCTGATGTCCTCTAGGCCACAGAGTGAAATTCGAACTAGGTTTAGTATGATGTTTAGTAAGCGTTAGGTGAGCAGGGGGGGACGGGTCCACACCCTCTAGCCCTGCATGGGTGATGTTACTGCTCAGGAGGAAAACGGTAATGGGGGTCTTGGGTTAAGGGATTATCTCTCCCCAGGTTGTGTCTTATCTCTTTGCCTGTATCCTGGCTACCAGTAAAGAAAAAACCTCCCCAAAGCTAGAGAATTTGCGCTTTCAGAAGGGGAAAGGGAACTCTTTTAAGATCTTCTGGCTATTTGGGACAGTCTCTCACTATATAAGCGCTTATTTGGCATGTGAGTTTGTGTGCTCCCTCTTTCTGAGATAATGCTCCTATTCCCTTATGTATCTGGCTCCCATGTCTTGTGTTTTTCTCTGGGCTACTTGATTTTTATGCTTCACTGCTGTGTGAATACCCAAGGGGTTAATATCCACCTGCTACAGTAATAAATACAGATTCTTGCCCCTTTCCAAGTAGTCCTGTTGTATTTGTCCTGCTTGCAGGCGTTTACACAGTCTCCCATGCAGTGTTCACTGAGTCTGCTGTATCCCGTACTAAATTGTATTCCCTGCAGCGAGGGCAAAATGGCGGCTTTTCCTGCCTTTGACCAGGCTCTCCCTCTCGGACTTACAGTTGTTCTGCAGGGTGTCCTGGCTCTTACCGAGAAGCGGGTGCCTGTCGCTTGTCTCCTGTGAGGTTTTTGTGCCTTTTTGCAGCCTACGGTCTCTATGTGGCGGCTCAGCTGCAGCCGCAACTGCTTTCTGTCACCTCTGTCTTGCGGCTTCTGCGGCGGGGGGATCCAATGACCGATCCCTTGCTGTTGGGTGTCCGGGCAGGTATAGGTTCTCCTGCCAAGGAGTTCAGCTCTGTTTAGGGGCGCTCTTTGGGGTTTTTCTCAAGTTAGGGAGCTGAAAGCAGAGGAGCTCTTTTCTCCGCTTCCACTCAATGCGCCCGCCCACCGGAAGTCCATCGCCGTTCCATCACTTTTAATGAAAAAGTGTATTACAGGCCGGAACATATATCTTAAAGAGGTTTCTGTGGATGCTCTGTGGCTGATTACACTCATTACATTTAGCAATGCGTGACTGGTGAATTTGATGTATCTAAAAAAAAAAAAAAAAAAAAAGTGTATTACAGGCCGGAACCGGTATTGGAACGTGGTTTCTGTGGATGGTTTGTGGTTGATTACACTTATTTAATCTAGTTATGTGTGGCTGGTGAATCTGGTCTGTATATGTTGCTGGGAAGGTGCCGTTCCGTCACTTTTTTATAAAAAAACATATTAAAGGCCAGAACAGATATCATAATGTGGTTTCTGTGGATGGTTTGTGGCTGATTACACTTATTAAATTTACTCATGTGTGACTGGTGAATTTGGTGTATCTGGTTTGTTGGGAAGGTGCCGTTCCGTCACTTTTCATGAAAAAGCGTTTTACAGGCTAGAACGGGAATTGGAACGTGGTTTCTGTGGATGTTTTGTGGTTGATTAAACTTATCACATCTAGTTATGTGTGGCTGGTGAATTTGGTCTGTATATGTTGCTGGGAAGGTGCCGTTCCGTCACTTTTTATAAAAAAGCGTATTAAAGGCCGGAACAGATATCATAATGTGGTTTCTGTGGATGGTTTGTGGCTGATTACACTTATTAAATATATTCATGTGTGACTGGTGAATTTGGTATCTGGTTTGCTGGGAAGGTGCCGTTCTGTCACTTTTCATGAAAAAGCGTTTTACAGGCCGGAACGGGTATTGGAACGTGGTTTCTGTGGATGGTTTGTGGTTGATTATATTTATCACATCTAGTTATGTGTGTCTGGTGAATTTGGTCTGTATATGTTAATGGGAAGGTGCCGTTCCAACACTTTTCATGAAAAAGTGTATTTCAGGCATTGGAACGTGGTTTCTGTGGACGGTTTGTGGCTGATTACACTTATTATATTTATTCATGGGTGACTTGTGAATTTGGTGTATCTGGTTTTCTGGGAAGGTGCTGTTCCGGGCTGTTATGTTTGTTTCCAGACACTATTTTGGTAGTTAAAGGGTTAATTAATTATTATATCACAAAGATTATTTTTCCTAAAATTGTTCTCAAGAGTCTCTAACACATCCCATTATATTTTGAATCAATTTCCTTCATAAAAGGCCTGTTCCGGCCTGTTCCGTTCTGTTCCGGCTTTTACACCGTCCCATATTTTCCTATCACATGCATTAAAAAATATTAGCAGGATAAGGAGAGGGTTTAAATGTATCTAGAGCTACTTGCTCTGGTGTGACAATCACTATAGGTTTATCCTATAGGTGGATGAGGGTTTTCTCACTGTCTCAAGTGTATAATCCTTTGGATAATATATGGTACCTGTCGGCTCACTCATAGCAAGTGCTTACAGATGTATATAGTACAAATATCGAGGCCTGGACATTGAAATGTCACCTAAATGGAGAAGTCTATTTCGGTATATACAAATAGCTTGTATAAAACTATATTCAAGCCCAGCCACATGGGTGCAAACAGCATTCCTATTGTAATACTGTGACAGCTGACGTCAATCCCTATATTTTTAAACTACTCATCACCTATTCCCGCAACTAATCTAAAGTATAAATACAAAGTTATAAAGGAGAGCAATAGTCATCCAGATTTACAGGGATAATGTATAGATGCCATGAGTGAACTTTGCTTAGTAGATTTGGACCAGCTCCTAATCCATCACTTAGCTCAAATAGCAAAAATGGTAGGGAAAAAAATACATAAAGATTTGATGACATCATTATCACATGCTTGTTACCCAGATGATTCTTACTTTTGTGGTCATTGAGTCACCATAAAGGGACACTGAACCCAAATTTAGATATGTGCGATTCGTTTCGGATTGATTCGGAAATTCGGCCAAATTCGTAAAATTCGGGATTCGGATCGATTCGAATTTCCGAATTAAAATAGTGCCGAATCTACCGAATAAATCCGAATTAGTTCGGATTTATTCGGTAGATTCGGATGGCCATGGATTACACTAGTATTGTACATTATATTAGGTTATATCACTCTGCTATGGGTTACATCTAATATACAGTACATAATACTAGTCTAATACACAGCACATCCCACCTAACACTTACCGAAATGCCGAATTTCCGAACCGAACCAAATCCAGCCGAATTTATTCGAATCTGAATGAATCCGAAACGAATCCGAACCGAATTGATTCAAATTTTTCCAAATTTGAATCGATCCGAACCGAAATTCGAAAAAATCTGAATCGATCCGAACCAAACCAAATTTTTTCGCCATGCACATGTCTACCCAAATTGTTTCTTTCATGATTCAGATAGAGCATGCAACTTTAAGCAACTTTCTAATTAACTTCTATTATCAATTTTTCTTTATTCTCTTGCTATCTTTGTTTGAAAAAGCAAGAATGTAAGGTTAGGAGCCATCCCATTTTTGGTTCAGCACCTGGGTAGCGCTTGCTGATTGGTGACTACATTTAGCCAACAATCAGCAAAATTCACTGAAGTAAAAAAATGACAACATTGTGTGAAAAATGCACACGAACCCCCCCCCAATAATTGTACGATTGGAAGATGCTGTGTATCAACCCAACTGTGCTGCAACATACCTCATTTTACATAACAATGAGCTTTTAAGTCTGAGGCAGAAGCTTTTAGGTCTGAGGTCTGTTGTGCGTCCATCTAGCAACATTTGATAACTAGCAGCACAAAGGTAAATTTTATTTTGCAAATATTATTCTAATTGGTTCCTTAATGCAAGTAATTTTTTTCGCTGCGTATACAATGTTTCTGGGGTCAATGGTCTAAAATCAGTAAAAATAGTGGGTATTAGCCCTGTGGGTCCTATCACAGAGGGGCATTGTGCCTTTGTGGTTAGCCGTCTTTGAAACCAGCTGTGCCATCTATGTTTTCACGTTTATGTATCAGGCTTGCACAACTTTAAAGATAGCACCTCAAATATCCATTAGCACTGATACTTTAATGGAGGATAAACCTAAAAGCAGGAAAATTACACGCTTCTTTTTTCCGCAGGTTCTAGCAGCAAGCACTTGTATACTAGAGGCTAGCTGGATGCCCCAGCCAAGAGGAGGTTGAGCGTTCCAGTCCAGCTTGTTTGATACATTTTAATGCTAAGTTCTATAACTAGCCATCCAAAGATATATTTTTTTCATTGCATACTTTTTTCCTGTTTTAATTCATGAGAAAAAGCTTTCTCTAACACCAATGCTCATCTGCTTAATCCATTGCGGAATCGGAATCACCGCTTAATACCTTAATGTATTGTTTTTTGTTTATTTTTCTTGTCTAGTGGTTAGTTGGTAAGCCTATCAAGCACTGGTCCAAATCCTCCCTAGGCTCTCATTTTTGTATGCTGCAGGTCCTTAATCTATAGCCCTAATGCTGGCCGTCCAAAGCCACAGTTTCTTTTTTTTGTAGAACAAAGTGTTTGCTAATGCACAAGAACCAGACTACTTATTTGACTGCAGTACTTCCTAGGGCCAAAGCTTACCCTTTCAAACTCTCTTTTCTATGACCCAAAGAACATGTAAAAGAGAGAGTTCCTGAAGCATATAGATAAAATCAACTTTATTCTAACTTTAGTAAAAAAATGGGGTATAACATAACTCCCAGGGTAAATCTGAGGTAGTTTTCAACAGACAAATACATGGGCTGAAACGTTTCAGCTTAACACCGTACTCTTAGCCTGCTAATAAAAATTAAACCGAACACTCTTTAAAAACAATAACTGCATTTCCATTGGTCAGTGAGTACACACCTGCAATATGGACTGATCAATTAGGTAACCAATGATCATACTCGCCCCTTTACTCAATAGTGTGACAGCTGTCTCTATAGAGAAAAGAGGTAGCTGGTATCAATACTTATAGTGCACAATAATCTTATCCTAATCCTGAGCAGGTTTTAAACTAAAAAATCTCCTTGCTCAAAAAGCCCTGACTGGACTAATAGCGGGGAATATTATGTGCACAAACATCCTCCAACACCACAATATATGATTATAGCTAATCTGGACGTGTCAGTGTTTCCTTGAAGCTAACACTCATTTCTATGCACTGTGACCTTATGCCGTGACCTTGCCAAAGTTATCTACATTAGAGCCAGGTACGTCCATTATTAAAATTAGGTCTTAATTATTTGTGTAGTTAGAGAGATCAAAGAACCAGGGATATTGGTATTAATTTGCTGGCCCATGACCCAGTCAAATCTTATCTGTAGTGTTCAGAAACTTAAACTATAATGGGATTAAACTATATATAAAATATCAGAACATAACTGGGATTACTATATTACCAGAAGTTGATAAGGTCAAACTCGGAATTCAGACCCCCTGGTATTCTGGTCTTGAGCCTGAATATTCAGAAGGTCTCCCTCTCTGCTAGCTTTCTGGCTCTGTCACCCCCTTTCTCCAACATTGGTGTGTCCGGTCCACGGCGTCATCCTTACTTGTGGGAATATCTCTTCCCCAACAGGAAATTGCAAAGAGTCCCAGCAAAGTTGGCCATATAGTCCCTCCTAGTCTCCGCCCACCCCAGTCATTCTCTTTGCCGTTGCACAGGCAACATTTCCACGGAGATGGTTAAGAGTATGTGGTGTTTAATTGTAGTTTTTTTATTCTACTATCAAAAGTTTGTTATTTTAAAATAGTGCTGGTATGTACTATTTACTATGAAACAGAAAAAGATGAAGATTTCTGTTTGTGAGAGGAAGATGATTTTAGCAGACAGTAACTAAAATCGATTGCTGTTTCCACATAGGACTGTTGAGATGAAGTAACTTCAGTTGGGGGAAACAGTTAGCAGACTTTTCTGCTTAAGGTATGACTAGCCATATTTCTAACAAGACTGTGTAATGCTGGAAAGCTGTCATTTCCCCTCATGGGGACCGGTAAGCCATTTTCTTAGTCTCAAACAGAATAAAGGGCTTAATATGGGCTATAAAACTGGTAGACACTTTTATGGGCTAAATCGATTGCTTTATTTGGACATTTTATACATGTTTATGCTGATAATTCACACTTATAAACTTGGGGAACGTTTTTTAACGTCAGGCAGTATGTTAGACACCTTTTCCAGTCAGGAAGGGCCTTCCCAGTTGTAGGCTGAGCCTCATTTTCGCGCCATTACTGCGCAGTTGTTTTTGAGAGCAAGACATGCAGATGCATGTGTGAGGACCTGAAAGTAGTTGGAAAAGTTCCTAGAAGGCGTCATTTGGTATCGTATTCCCCTCTGGGCTTGGTAAAGTCACAGCAAATGCTGTAGCTGGGACTGTATAGGGGTTAAATCTGTAACCGGCTCCGGTTTCGTTATTTTAAGGGTTAAAGCTCTGAAAATTGGTGTGCAATACTTTTAATGCTTTAAGACACTGTGGTGAAATTTAGATATGTGCGATTCGTTTCGGATTGATTCGGAAATTCGGGATTCGGATCGATTCGAATTTCCGAATTAAAATAGTGCCGAATCTACCGAATAAATCCGAATTAGTTCGGATTTATTCGGTAGATTCGGATGGCCATGGATTACACTAGTATTGTACATTATATTAGGTTATATCACTCTGCTATGGGTTACATCTAATATACAGTACATAATACTAGTCTAATACACAGCACATCCCACCTAACACTTACCGAAATTCCGAATTTCCGAACCGAACCAAATCCAGCCGAATTTATTCGAATCTGAATGAATCCGAAATGAATCCGAACCGAATTGATTCAAATTTTTCCAAATTTGAATCGATCCGAACCGAAATTCGAAAAAATCTGAATCGATCCGAACCAAACCAAATTTTTTCGCCATGCACATGTCTACCCAAATTGTTTCTTTCATGATTCAGATAGAGCATGCAACTTTAAGCAACTTTCTAATTAACTTCTATTATCATTTTTTCTTTATTCTCTTGCTATCTTTGTTTGAAAAAGCAAGAATTTAAGGTTAGGAGCCATCCCATTTTTGGTTCAGCACCTGGGTAGTGCTTGCTGATTGGTGACTACATTTAGCCAACAATCAGCAAAATTCACTGAAGTAAAAAAATGACAACATTGTGTGAAAAATGCACACGAACCCCCCCCCCCAATAATTGTACGATTGGAAGATGCTGTGTATCAACACAACTGTGCTGCAACATACCTCATTTTACATAACAATGAGCTTTTAAGTCTGAGGCAGAAGCTTTTAGGTCTGAGGTCTGTTGTGCGTCCATCTAGCAACATTTGATAACTAGCAGCACAAAGGTAAATTTTATTTTGCAAATATTATTCTAATTGGTTCCTTAATGCAAGTAATTTTTTTCGCTGCGTATACAATGTTTCTGGGGTCAATGGTCTAAAATCAGTAAAAATAGTGGGTATTGGCCCTGTGGGTCCTATCACAGAGGGGCATTGTGCCTTTGTGGTTAGCCGTCTTTGAAACCAGCTGTGCCATCTATGTTTTCACGTTTATGTATCAGGCTTGCACAACTTTAAAGATAGCACCTCAAATATCCATTAGCACTGATACTTTAATGGAGGATAAACCTAAAAGCAGGAAAATAACACGCTTCTTTTTTCCGCAGGTTCTAGCAGCAAGCGCTTGTATACTAGAGGCTAGCTGGATGCCCCAGCCAAGAGGAGGTTGAGCGTTCCAGTCCAGCTTGTTTGATACATTTTAATGCTAAGTTCTATAACTAGCCATCCAAAGATATATTTTTTTCATTGCATACTTTTTTCCTGTTTTAATTCATGAGAAAAAGCTTTCTCTAACACCAATGCTCATCTGCTTAATCCATTGCGGAATCGGAATCACCGCTTAATACCTTAATGTATTGTTTTTTGTTTATTTTTCTTGTCTAGTGGTTAGTTGGTAAGCCTATCAAGCACTGGTCCAAATCCTCCCTAGGCTCTCATTTTTGTATGCTGCAGGTCCTTAATCTATAGCCCTAATGCTGGCCGTCCAAAGCCACAGTTTCTTTTTTTTGTAGAACAAAGTGTTTGCTAATGCACAAGAACCAGACTACTTATTTGACTGCAGTACTTCCTAGGGCCAAAGCTTACCCTTTCAAACTCTCTTTGCTATGACCCAAAGAACATGTAAAAGAGAGAGTTCCTGAAGCATATAGATAAAATCAACTTTATTCTAACTTTAGTAAAACAATGGGGTATAACATAACTCCCAGGGTAAATCTGAGGTAGTTTTCAACAGACAAATACATGGGCTGAAACGTTTCAGCTTAACACCGTACTCTTAGCCTGCTAATAAAAATTAAACCGAACACTCTTTAAAAACAATAACTGCATTTCCATTGGTCAGTGAGTACACACCTGCAATATGGACTGATCAATTAGGTAACCAATGATCATACTCGCCCCTTTACTCAATAGCGTGACAGCTGTCTCTATAGAGAAAAGAGGTAGCTGGTATCAATACTTATAGTGCACAATAATCTTATCCTAATCCTGAGCAGGTTTTAAACTAAAAAATCTCCTTGCTCAAAAAGCCCTGACTGGACTAATAGCGGGAAATATTATGTGCACAAACATCCTCCAACACCACAATATATGATTATAGCTAATCTGGACGTGTCAGTGTTTCCTTGAAGCTAACACTCATTTCTATGCACTGTGACCTTATGCCGTGACCTTGCCAAAGTTATCTACATTAGAGCCAGGTACGTCCATTATTAAAATTAGGTCTTAATTATTTGTGTAGTTAGAGAGATCAAAGAACCAGGGATATTGGTATTAATTTGCTGGCCCATGACCCAGTCAAATCTTATCTGTAGTGTTCAGAAACTTAAACTATAATGGGATTAAACTATATATAAAATATCAGAACATAACTGGGATTACTATATTACCAGAAGTTGATAAGGTCAAACTCGGAATTCAGACCCCCTGGTATTCTGGTCTTGAGCCTGAATATTCAGAAGGTCTCCCTCTCTGCTAGCTTTCTGGCTCTGTCACCCCCTTTCTCCAACATTGGTGTGTCCGGTCCACGGCGTCATCCTTACTTGTGGGAATATCTCTTCCCCAACAGGAAATTGCAAAGAGTCCCAGCAAAGTTGGCCATATAGTCCCTCCTAGTCTCCGCCCACCCCAGTCATTCTCTTTGCCGTTGCACAGGCAACATTTCCACGGAGATGGTTAAGAGTATGTGGTGTTTAATTGTAGTTTTTTTATTCTACTATCAAAAGTTTGTTATTTTAAAATAGTGCTGGTATGTACTATTTACTATGAAACAGAAAAAGATGAAGATTTCTGTTTGTGAGAGGAAGATGATTTTAGCAGACAGTAACTAAAATCGATTGCTGTTTCCACATAGGACTGTTGAGATGAAGTAACTTCAGTTGGGGGAAACAGTTAGCAGACTTTTCTGCTTAAGGTATGACTAGCCATATTTCTAACAAGACTGTGTAATGCTGGAAAGCTGTCATTTCCCCTCATGGGGACCGGTAAGCCATTTTCTTAGTCTCAAACAGAATAAAGGGCTTAATATGGGCTATAAAACTGGTAGACACTTTTATGGGCTAAATCGATTGCTTTATTTGGACATTTTATACATGTTTATGCTGATAATTCACACTTATAAACTTGGGGAACGTTTTTTAACGTCAGGCAGTATGTTAGACACCTTTTCCAGTCAGGAAGGGCCTTCCCAGTTGTAGGCTGAGCCTCATTTTCGCGCCATTACTGCGCAGTTGTTTTTGAGAGCAAGACATGCAGATGCATGTGTGAGGACCTGAAAGTAGTTG